>NW_024589879.1:0-80999 GCF_018446385.1 Zingiber officinale | reverse complement strand
GGAAACTCTCTCCCGAGGGGACGGACTTTGATGAACACACTGCCTTTTATAGTCGCAGGGTTGGATGCTCGCCACATGCCGTGGCACTGGCCATGGCTGCCCGTGGCGCAAAGATTAAACTCGCCACGGGTCGTGGCGTTGGTCACGATCGCCCGTGGCAGGCCAGCAGAGAGGTTGCCCGTGGCAGGACAACAAAGCTTGCCACGGCCGCCCGTGGCAGGACTGGGCTTTTGGATTTCGGCATTTTGCTCCCTCAGACGATCCAATCTTTCCTCCTGTCATCCAAAATAAACGAGAGCAGTATCTAGGAACAATAAAATATGAAAATGAAGTATAAAATCAAATTACCACGAATTATATATGCAAAAGTGAGTCGAATGTAGTGCGAAAATATGATAAAAACCATATATACTTCACACTTATCAGTTTTCCTTCGGAATTAGGGATCTGGTGCCGAACTCTCTACGTTTATGGGGATGCAGATAACTATCGATCCCTAATCCAATCAGGACCATACCCATATATAGTGGATCCGCATTCATTATCAGCCCATAGATAATGACAGTATGCATTTAAGGTTTTACACATGTGAAGTCTATATCCAATAACCAAAATCCAATAAACTTAAGTTAGATTACATAGCGGATTTGGTTTCTTAATGGCATAAATTCGTATGTGACAAGTCACATGTTAGCCCACCTAAAGGAAATAAAATCCAACAACTATATGTTCTGCAATGAAAATCTCAGGGGTGGTGGTGTGTGCTTTAGTCCAAGAGTCCTTAAGACAGAAATATAGTACGAGCAAAGGATAAATTGACTGTACTGTATTTTTTTTTCACCTTTTTTCTTTTTTAAAAGACTGGATCAACCATCTGCTCTGTAATGTCAGTCACCGTGAATCAATTGCAGTAGGAAGGAAATTGTAATGTTCTTTTCTAGGTTAATATGCCATCTTGTTTGATTTTTGTGTTCTTTAGTTTTCCTTCTTTTGTAACTTGATTTTCTTGTTTGCTGGTATTTAGTATGGTTTTTTTTAATTGCTAACAATATTCATATAATTTGAAGTGGTTAATGTGGCCAAGTTCATGGAGAATGTTTTGAGGAAGGTGCTATAGATAAGTCAAAATTTTCCATGCATGTAAATTGCTAAGCTATTATGAAGATACATTAAATTAGATGTAGACTCATGAGGAAACTAAGAAATTAAGATTGGTAATGTAGTTTGTCATCTCCATGGCGTGTTATTTCACATGTCAAGTGTATGTGATATTGATAGTCAGTATTTAGTGTATTTCTTAATTATTTTAAATTCTAGATCATTAATCAGACCAATAATTAATGAGCTTTAGGATGAAGACACTTTCTGGTCCTTCTAAAATGATCTTCTATTTCAGGATAAAGATGAAGAGATACTACAAGTTATATATAAAATTATCCTCTGATGCCTTTACTAACCATTTACTGCATTTCCTTTACCTCTCTTATTAGAAATTTTTTGGCTTTAATTTAATGTATTCTTTAATCAAACAGAAACTCCATTCACTGCAAATAATTCATCCCCCAAGGTGAGATTGAATAAGTTGTTTCTGGTTATTCTCCTCTTCTATTTGGCAATTTATATTAATCTCATGTTTCCCTTTGATTTAAATTCAGAGAATGGGCCATACATCATCAAAATTAGCCATTGCTTCAGATTCGAAGTTAATAAACTCAGTGGCCTTAATTCCTTTGTCATCTGCATCTAGAGCAGATCTGTCATCTTCTTTGAGTGATTCTTTGCCGTCTAATCCAACTTTAACAAGGAAGCTGTTCCAATCACCCGGCCATGAACTCTCACAGGAGATATCTGACAGCAGAATAGCATCCCTTCAATCTGTTGATGAGAACAGCTCTGCTGGAGCAAGGCCATCGTTTGTGCTCTCTTCCTGCAGCAATGACTTCTCCATAGGTGGTTCCCATGGTGGGTCTTCTGATGCCTGGTCCACGCGGGCATTCTTTGAGCTTGTGGCTTCTTCAAATAAGGAAAGATGGTCAGCTGACAGTGTCAACCTTACATCATGTAGAAGCCAACGAGCTTGCTCAAATCCTCCGGATACACCTCCTCATCAGAAGATTTGCAAAGCATGCTCAAAGCGATTAACAGGGCACTGTGTGGTTGCTGTTTTGGTTTGTGGTCATCTTTATCATTCCGAATGTTTGGAGAAAGTTACTATTGAAACCAACCGATACGACCCACCTTGCCCTGTCTGTACGCATGGAGAAAAATCTGCAATAAGGCTATTCGAGAAGGCTGGCATGGACATAATCAAATCTTGCAAGGGTAAAATGGCAGAAACTGATGCACTTGGAGACGCTCAGTCTGATGATGGGAAGGGGGCTCGAAAAAACCTCAAGATAGGAACCAATTCGAAGTGCAGATCTTACAGAAGGTCTTTCTTGAAGCAGTATTTTTCCCTTGCTAAACCATCACAATCAACATCCAGAGGTGGACCTAAGATGAAGAAAGGATTCTGGGAAAAATATCGTCGCGAGTGAAGATTCGAATCATCAGTAAGTTTTAGAAGCAGGTTAGGCTGTGGCAAAATCATTCTGATCCCGCATTGCCATGCCACATAGAATGGAAAAAAAAGCATCACAAAATTAGTTTGCTGTTCACCTAGTAGATCAATATGCAGAGAAACAGGTGAAGCTGGGAGAAAATGAAGCCCTGAATCAAGCCCCTTCAATAATTTCCCCCTTTCTGTGAAATATTTGATTCTAGGGCACCTGGTAGTAGTATCTCAGAATTTATTTTAATTGTTGGCAAATCTGCTGTCTAAAATTTGGCACTCCCAGTGACTTTGGGGAGCATAGGCTGAGTGATTGTATGCTATATACGCTCATCTTGATATAGAACTTGTCTTCTGGTCGCCAATGTTTTTAATTTTAATATTTGATTAATTTTAGAGATGATGGAGCCGGTTTTATGAAAGTTTTTCATTAATTATCATGTAAATCAAGAAGCACAGATGACATGAATTTTTGAAACTTGCCAAGTGTAAGTTTAGGAAATGTTTATTATTTAGTTTCAGGAAATGTTTGCTCTACTTATCAATTGCCTGGCTTGAGTTTGCTTGCAATAGGAATGCATATTACTATTATTATTTTGAGTATCGAGGAAAAAAATCTCAATTTTTTTTTTAAAGATAGATATATAAATTTATAATATATTATTTTTATTTTTATAGATTTATCATTTTATGTGTCTATTTTTTCCATTGTAAATCATTTTTCTTAAAATAAATAGCATCTAAGATGAGTAAATAATATAACTTTCTTATTGGAATGAAAAAAAAATATAATTATTAATTTATAGAAGGCAACCCCTGTCCTAAATGATAACACCTTATAATTATATTATTTTTAAATTATAAAATAATATTTTAAATTTTATGGATAAATCATGGGCAAAAATTTAAAAAGGATGTTTTTAATTAGGGTCCCTTCCTTCTAAAACTATTCTAATTTCAACTTTTTCAACATTATTATAGCAACTTGATACTTTTTATATATATATATTTTATAAATTTAATCAAAATTATTTTAAATGTATTTTAAAAAAATAAATTTATTATAAAATTAGAATAGCAACCTGATTGTAGCGATCATTTAAAGTAATTTGATTTTTTTATAATGATTTGATTTTTTTTAAAAAAAATAATTAAGATTAAATAATATTAACTAGGTAAGTAAAAAAATTTATATAAAAATGTATGCATAATATTTTTTTTGAAGAAATTAAATTTTAATTTTACACGTTGTCATTCCGAAAAGGATCGACTTCAGGTAAATGAACTAAGTAATTATGAACAACTATGGACTTGAGTTTAGTAAGATTATTTATGTTCGCTCAATATATAAGATTAATTAAACAAACAACTTTAAATAAAACAAATAAATTTGAACATATATGTATTTATTATGTTAACGTTCGTAAACAACGTTAATGAACAATGTTCACGAACCATATTTATTAATAAAGCTCTTTTCAATATACTAAATAAATAATAAAATAAATAAATAAATAAATTAAAATTATTAATCTTAATAACCAATCAAACAATTAAAAGTTTCACACAATCAAACAAGCTTGAATTGAGAGTTTGATAACATCTAAACGAACCAAACTCAAATCAAGCTCAAGCCAAACTCGAACCAAGCTCAAGCCAAACTTGAATTGAGAGCTTGATATCCCCAGGGCGTAGCATAGTTGGGGGTGCATGATTTCGTGGCCGAGAGATCCAGAGTTCGATCATCGGGATGTCATTGCCTGGGCATCCCGGCTATGCGCTTTCAGCTATGTATCTACATTTACTTCCCTCTATATCCGTGGGACCGGCTTTAAGGGGGTCGCTGATGTGGCTGTTCTATATTTTTTTTTGAATTGAGAGCTTGATAATATTTAAACGAACCAAGCTTCAAACAAGCTCAAACTCGTAAAAAATAAACCAAACTTTTGAAATGAATGTTGAAGTTTAACTTGATTTATTTTAAATTTAGCTCGACTCGACTTGACTTAGATATCTTATCAAATAAATTTAAATACCCCAAAAATCTCGTTTACAGCCGTGCAGTTCCATGCCTCCATCCCACAATTAGGTAAGTAAATAAATAATAATAATAATAATAATAATAATAATAAAATTACCCTGAGATAGCATCGCCGCGACCGTAGCCGACAACCGCCCCATCACCGCCTCCGGCTTGTCACCAACGGCTCCTCCGCCCACGCCACACCATCGATCCCCGCAGGCGCCACCCGTGCACCTCTTCCCCCAGATCTGCCACCATCTCACCGCTGCGCCGGCCCAAGCCCCAGTGGGCGGCGCTCATTCGGGACGCAACCTCTGATAGCCCAGCCTGCAGTCTCGGCAGCCGAGTCACGAATCCTCAGTTCGCCCCAATCCGAACCAGAGAATTTCCATTCCGGACCAACCCTCGTTGGCTTGTTCACCATACGAGAAAAGGTGGCTTCCGAAGGAGATTGAGTCTCTTCCGTTGTCAAACCGGAGCCGAGATCTCCTAGACCTTGGCCCCCATCCTGCCTCAGGTACGTAACGACGTATTCAAATTTCAAATGGACAGTGGTTAACAACTCGATGATCTTTGTTCTTTGATTAATTTTACTTGTACAATCATCCTTTTTCTCCCCTTTGACCAGAAAACTGCTTTATCTCAAGGTATATTGTTGATAATCTTTGGTTGCACAGGAATGCCGAGCGGTGGGAGTTCACTAACTTTTGGGTTCTTCACTTCTGCGTTTCTCCGTTTCGGTCTAGGTACATTACACCTTATTACTGTCGGTCTTCATTATCTGACTTAGTGTACGGAAGGATAGATTACCAAATCTAGCATAAGCTCTTGTTTCTCTTCTTTGTTAGGTTCTATTCCTGATTATGTTTCAAAGTCTAGCGATAAATCAGATCTCTCACTCCATTCAGCCAATCTAACATGAAGAATAAGAGAAATGACGCCAATAACTGCTTGATATTGAGAATACAAAGAATTTATTTGTTTGTTTATATGTGCTGCTTCTTTTCATCCTTAGGACCCTCAAGGTTTTAATGATTTAATGTCATAACGATTTACATGCATAAAGTTAGCATAATGGTTTTGTTGGGAAACACATATTACTTTGTTGTTTATATTATCACTAAGGTTTGAAAAACGTATGCAAATGCTCTATGGTCAATTTACCACATAACACATGCAGTAGACAGGGGTATGTGCAGATACTATTCAAAATATTAAAAAAAATATATATTTTGATAAAATTCTATGAGACTCACATATATACGATAAAGTATACTAATTACTGCATCCAATTCATACTTTCACATAGAATATATATATCGATCATTTAATGCAAAAACATATGAAATATAATAGTCAATATTAATCCATCGTGTAAAATATATCATGCGTATAAGCATGCATATGGTTAATATATAAAAATCTTTATCATTTGCAAGATAAGAATTTGAGTTAACATTTACAATTACAAGTTATAAGCTATGGAATAGGGTACCGTATGCTTTTAAGTTGATTAGGTCTAGTTTAAATTGGTTCAAATTAACCACAGGTTTTTTTCTCTCAAAAAAATTGCATATGCAGATTGCATATGTGGCCATTAGCTTCTGCTATGTGCTCCCTTTTTAAACCCACTTAGGAGGCCACATAAAACCATGAGTGTCACTTGCACTTGTCCTTCTTGATCGCCACGCAAATGATTTATTTTTACAAGATGACTGGTGTTTCTAGTCTCTTGTGCCATTTTACTTTTCTTACATTAAACCTGTCCATGTGTGTATCTTTCTTAATATTTCCCTTGTTTCTGTTTTTTCTCTCACTGTTCAACAGCAACCTTCTTGCACTTCTACTACGTCACATCTCTCACGGTGCCAAGTTCTAGCTGTTACGCCTTGGATAATACTAGTCGCCTTGTTGATTTTGTATCCTCACTCTAAATGATAAACACTAGACTATATGCTTAAATTGTCATCATTTGGAGATTCTTCATGGATTGTTTTCTTTGAGCTGCTAGTAGACTGAGTGGACTGGCCATACTTTTGAATATGATGGAAAGGTACGAAATGATCACTTTTTTGAACAATTCCATTCTTTAGAATTAATAACTGATGGTTTTAGTGAGAATACCTTGACCAAGTCTCTTTTAATATAGCCAAATTTTACTTTGTATAATTTCACTCACAAGCCAAAACAAGTGTTCTTTCTGCCTAATTACTAGGATATATGTTTTAGCTCAACTTCTGAATTATATCCTTGGTTTGTTATATTCCAAGAATTAAAATTTTGTCAGGGATTCTACTCAGCTATATCACTGTTTCTGTAATCTCATAATGATTCTTTGAGGGCAGAAGGAGAGATTAAGGAGATACTTCTATAGAAAGATTTAATCTGCATGAAACAAATTACATCAGAAGCTTATATAACATTGAGACATGGCATCATAAGCATGTCTTACTGAAGCAAATAATTTATCCTACCATGTGATACAACATAAAATTAAAGCAACTATTGCACCCAAAGAATTAAAGTTCATTCTGTGCCAGTTGACATGGTTAAAGTTTTTCATTCTGCCCGCCAATTGACACACAACAAGGCACGAGACACACATAGTTGCAAGAATTGCAATTACCTTCCTCCTCTATGAGCCTTCCTTCGCTAGTGAGAAAGGAGACTAGGGTTCCACAATGAGTGGGACTTCTTCAAGGTATGCGGTATGCCTCTTCCTATCCCTCGTTCACCTCCTCTACCTTGTAATGCTCTTCCTTTGCCTCCTCCTCCTTTATCGGCCCTCTTCTCTTCCTCCTTCGTCATTGCTCCTCTTCCTTTGCCTCTTCCTCTTCTGTGGATGCTTTCTCCGCCTCCTCAAAGAGACCGACACCTAATCTAAACGAAACAGTTTTGTTCCAATATCTACTCAAAACTTTAAACCTTGAGTGCATCATGTATGCACATTGGATGTTTTTTAGCACTGCTCAATAGATTAAACTGAAAGATGTACAGGAAATATAAGAGAACATTATGGCATGAAGGGGTGACCAACTATGGAATTCTCAACAACCAACAAGAATCAAATACAAAATGCTTGGATGGCGAAATGGATATGTGGGTTTCTTTGGTTGTAAGATTATGTGGTCTTACACTAAGAAGCTATAGGTGTTATTGTAAAAAAGGTGAAGCAACATGAATACAAATGATCAATGTGGCCTTCCTTGATGCTAGGTCTTTGTGTTTGATCAATTTGGCAAAGTCTACTAAAACACTAGAAGTATGTTTGGGTTGTAATGAACAAGTTATGAAGTTGAATTACAAATTAGGGATTTTTTGGAATCTAATGTTCGAGGATCTTCTTGAGATGATTATTGCAGGTCATATGAAGAGGGCAGTAACCAAAATCTATTAGATGTGCTCCAATATGAAAGAATGACCTTTATCCCTACTAGATTTTTACTCTAGCATGTATAATTTTTTGTAATACCCATCTCTAATATTGCAATTCCTTTTCTTTCATATTTTAGTCATGTAAAATATAATCCTTAGAATAGAGCATTAGTAAGTTTTCCATATACATGTGTATCATTGAATCTACAGTTTGTCCGTGTATATATAGGATGCTGATTTGGTGGTTCGATTCTGCAAGGATGTGGAGCGCTGTTCTCAAGCGGTAAGGATGTGAGCTCTATGCTCATTCTGTGACTTCTTTTTCTATTTGCTTGTATTTAGACTGCTAATTCTTACTACAGTGATGTTGTCAGTATACCAAATTGGAAAAATTAATGGTGTTGATGAAGGACTGTTGGAACATATTTTATAAAACCTTCAACAGAGATCTGTAGATGCACCAATTATTTATTTTATTCTATTTGTCAAAACCTTTATGGAGAGCCGAAGAAGACAATATTAGAGGCATTATTATTGAATTCGGTGTTTATTAAGTTTGACTAATGATATCACTGTCCCAAGGCAATTCACTGGTGACAAAAGGTTCATGTTGCTGATCCCAACTTGTTGGGACCTTAATTTTGCTTTACTGTCATCATTTTTCTTCTACATTCTTCAGCTAATTCTGCTTCTTAACCACATATGCTATTTTGAAATTTCTTTGTTCAGTGATATGGAATATTGATTAATGAACACATATATTAGCATTAGGTGAAAACTTGATGATTTGATTGCTTACTAGCCAAAACCACAAATGGTATTAAGTCATGCTAAGGAAATATTCTTTATGTATTAGCCACGTCATTTCTGATGGATTGCCACACAATATCTCATTAATCAGCACTGTTCTTTGCTCTAATATTTCACTTGCAGAGGGATATATAAAGCAGTTACAGAAACTGGGTCATTATGATTATGTGTCTGAACCTTGGACTTCAATTCAAATTAAACTTCTTAGATTTATAATGTCAGTGTCTTTCTACTTTTTCTTTGTCAGATTTTAACAAAGTCAACCTACTATTGTTTTCATGAGAAAGGAAAATACTTTTTGAGCTATGTATTGATAACTTCAACATTTCTGCACATCTAAATGTATCTTCTGTTCAGAACACAAACATAATTTGCCACTCCATTTTGTAGGGATATATAGATTTTGGCCGTTATGAAACTTCAAACTATTTTGCAGCTGGTTCAGCACCAGTAGACTTTGTTCAGGTACATATGCAAAAAATGAGGTGAAAACTTTTGGCCCATATTCGCTCAATTTTGTTTCTGTACCTATTGATGTCAAAATATATATCCTAGATGGATATTAATGAAGACTCAACAACAGATTGACTTGTTGGGATAAGGCAGTTGTTCTTTAACTGGTTTTGATTTGTTGGGGCATGTCATTGGTCAAAAATCAAGAGGGCACTGCACCCTAATTATCAGAATCATAAGGGCGCCTTTTTTTTAAAAAAAAGTCAAAAGGATGTCCCATCATATTTTTCATACCGAATATAACCTTATTCCAATGCTGTTGTAGAAGGTATGACGTTCGATATGGTTTTGAATCTACTATGTTTTGTATGATTTTGCTCAACCGATGTGCTTGAAGCATCAGCCACCTTATTGATTTGATATATCCTTATAAACTTACAGATGATTTTAGTTCCATCACTTGCCATCTGATCTTAATTTGTCACTTCAGGGGTATTACAATGGAGACTTGCAAAATTGTGAACATAGTTTTGACCAAATGGGTCGTATATCTCAGGTTGGTTCATGGTATTCCACATAGTTCTTGGCTTTTATCAACTAACTATAATATATAATTCTATTTAATTTTGACCTCTTTTGTCCTGTGTTTTTTAGGTAGATATTATATGTGGAAGTTGCTTAAATGGAGCATGTACAGGTCAGTGCCTTTCATTTTAATCTCTGTTTTGTATAAAGCAAGGAAACATCTAAAGAAAATGAAAGCTAGAGAAAACAATCTCATAGGTAAAAAAATTATGAAATATTTATCTCCTTAGAGGAAAGGAAACTCAACTTTAAAAGATTGTTTTTAAAATGTAGAAAAAGCTTTAATGAAAATTAATTTAAACAATTATTTAAATTTTTTTTTTTTTTTTTGCTTGGATTTGAGCTCTACATGCATGCAAAAGTAAGTTTTCTATTCAAATCAGATAGAAGTAATATAGAGAAAAATTGAGAAAAGATCTTCCCTATCTTTTTCATCCCTCCCACTTTACACCAAAGGAAATAGAGGAAAGGCTCTTTTTCCTACAAAGGAAATAAATAACTAGGAAAAGAAAGAGGGAAGGGAAAAAAAACTCATATGAAAAGAATTGTGAACTAATTTTTGTCTCTCTCTTTCCTTGGAGAGAAGGAAAGAGGAAGGAAACTTAAGCTTCAAAACCTTATTTGTTAAAAATAAAAAAATTAACAATAATTTAAAAAGATAATATTTTTTAAAAAATTAAGGTTGAATTGGAACTCCATTAAACACAAAAGTGAGCCTTCTGGTCCCCAATTGAACTGAAACAATATAGAGAAAAATTGGGGATTCCCCAATCTTTTCCTTCCCTCTTTTTCTGCTAATGAAGTCCGATGAAAAGTGCGGTTGGAGAAATCTTACCTTACTTTATTTTTGGTTTCTCTCCCTAGTAGGAAATACAAATTTCTATTTGGATGGATATGTAAATCTTTGACAGTGTGCATATTTGTTGTATATGGTTGCTGGTCACTGCTTTAAAATCCTGGTAACTATATACGGATATAGAAATATAAATGCTTTAAATCCTTTAGTGGTTTCCAAGCATAGGGCCTTACCCATTTTCTAGCATAAGGTCGTGAGGCAATTAAACCAAGGCTTTTATCCTGCTTAAGTACTTGTGCATATATTTTATCAAGATAGTAAGATATTTATAACTAGGACCCTATACTCAGTTGTACCTCTTAGTATCAGAAGATAAGTAATATTCAACATTAAACAGTAGCTTGCATTAGGTCTAATATTGGTCTTGATCCTTATTTTAATCCCGTACATATCAACTAGGTACAATCAGTGACCTGAACGTTGCATTATTCCACACTTTTATCCTTTAACCATTTTCAAACAAGGGCACATTAAATCTATCCAAGGCTTATATACTGCTCAAGAACTGGTGTCTATATTTTATCAGGATAATATGATACTTATAACAAGGACCCTATACTCAATCATATCTCTTAGTTTCGGAAGCTAACTAATGTTTGGCACTAAATAGTACCATGCATTAGGTCTAATATTGGTCTTGGTCCTTATAATCCTGTGCATATCAACTGTGTACAATTAGTGACTTAAACCTTGTATTATGTTACACTGTGAATAAGCATTTAACTTTTACAGTTTTGTGTTGTTTTTCTTTACATTTTGCTGATTGTCAGAATTTTTGCAGGGCAATCTGGTTGCATATGTAGTGTAAGCTATGATGAATCTCTATGCAGGTATGTTAATTTGACTTGTCTTTTTTAATCCTTTTATGTTTTGACATTTTTGTTTTACTTATGACTTCATGTTGTTGTCTTATATTCTTCCCAAGAAAGATAAAACATTTTCTTTTCTTGTTATATTGGATAAATTTGAGAGCAGACAATATTTACTATTCATAGCTATGTCAGATGCAGTGATATTGTTCTTTACAATAGGCTTGTAAGATTCTAATGGATGAGGAGTCTAGATCATTGCAAATTTGGTCCTTTCATGTCTTTGTGAGTTGGCCAATTTTTTGTTCATGGAAAACCTGCCCAGATAATCTGATTATCTGCTTCTTCTGGTCCTTTCTAGCTCTCAGATCCATGTTTGGCTTTTGAACATCTTCCTGCATTAGGTATCTTGGTTCATGATGATTTTCTCGTCCAGATAAGATTCTCAATGATTAGACTAAATTGGATTGTTTTACATGCTTGGCTTGGTCAGCGCAATTTATCAAGCTGACCTAAAGCACAAGCATGTCTGCATCCACAGAATTGTTCAAATAGATCTTGAATGTCAAATTTTATAAGCTGGACTCCATGAGTGGTCACATTAGTTGGACCAAAATCATATTAGACAGATTGCTGCTTTGTTCAGTGTATCATGCATATACTCACATAGTTAGGGTCAAATATGAATCCACTTGCCAAAAACTAGCCTTGACCATTTTAAATTATAATATTAAGTGATGCTGAACCAGGAAATTTGAGTCAGTTCACTACTCTTACATACTGAGTGACAGCCTCATCAATTGATTGGAACTGAAAGAATATTAATTTCAGCTGACTTCTATTAGAGCAATAATGCATATGTTGTTACTATCTTAAGCCTGTCAATTGATTACTCTTTTTTCTTTCTTTATGAACTAGGGTGCATGCTCAACTAGCAATTCCATGCACTAATCGTGGTTCTCGAGTATTTGAAGGTTTTACTGTTGGTTTTCATCCTCGCTCATGGGAAATTGTAATACTAAATCTGCATTCTATTTTATGGCATTTTCTCTCTGTTGTTGAGTACAAGAATTCTCATTTGACTTTTGGAACAGGTGTCCAATGGAATGACTCAACTAGGATACGAGAAGCTTCATAATGAATTCAGGTGTTGTGCTCTTGGAAAATAAGTAGTTTTATAGCACTGTAATTCTCAAAATTATTGCCAGTCTTTCATTGTTTGATTGATTGATCCTCATTGTTATGTTGCTATAATGCTATTCACTATTCTCCAATGTTTTATTTTATTAAAAAAAATACCCGTATGAAGATGTTAATTTCTCAAGAAAAAATTGTGGATTTGGTTTCCTGAAAAATTATAGTAGCAACAAAGAAGATTGACCTTAACTACCTATGAAGATGTTGATAGGACCTTTGCGATTGGCTAGAGGGGGGTGAATAGTCTTTCTTCGATTTTTCGCCTACAACTTGTTAGTGGAAGCAAATAGAAAGAAATGAAAAGAAAGAAAACAAGAAGGCAATGCTAATTCCTTGGTTTACTTATTCTCCACCTCCTTGAGGTGACTAATCCAAGGCACACACCCACACAATCAAGCTCCAATATGAACTTCTCCTTCTTGTTATCACAAACAAAGGTGGAGAAACCTTCACAAGAAATGCCTCTTCCTCTTACAAGATGAGATCTAGGTTTAGGAGGAAGAGACTCAAATTTTTTTTCTTTGAAATCACTTGGAGAGCTCTCTTTTTGCTTAGCACAATGAGTATCTGAAAAGTTATTTTTGTTACAGTGATCTCCCCTCTTTTATTCGTCTTCAAAAGTTACCGTTTCTCACATAACCGTCATCGTTGATCAATTGAGAACATCTCTGATCAATTCAGATATAGCCGTTGAGCTTCATCGATCGATCGGATCAAAACCTGGATCGATTTAGCCGCATGTTGCATTGGTACAGAAATGAATTGAATCGATCGGCCGATCGATTCAAATGCTTTCTGCACAAACACAGTGCACTGCTGAATCGATCAGCCGATCGATTGGAGGAATCAATATTAAGTTGTTCAATAATTAAGAACTTCTATAAAATCAATATACAATTTATTTTTAAATTATACACAATAAATATATTTATCTAATAATTACTATATATAAATAAAAAAATATTGAAACCGTATCGGCACAACACGATACGATATCGAAACCATATCGTTCCGGTCTAGGACCGAAACCTCGGCACGGGTTGAGATTTTAAACCTCGGCACGGGCTGAGATTACTTCCACATTTGATGTTTTAGGTTTAGGGTTATGCATTGATTTTTATATACCATGTAATGTATCTCTTAACCAACAAGAATTTTAGTGGAGCATTCCTTTCCCTAATTAAGACGGTATCAAAGTCCCTCTTCTATGGTTAGGATTTTCAGGAAAGTAATCCTGTTAGAGGGAGACCAACAATTTTAGCAACAGTATCCCCTCATCTGTCTTCCTTTCCTCCTATCTTCAGAGTCCTAGCCTACTTATCTTTGTTTTAGTCTCGTTCATGAGTTGAAACTTCTGTCTGAGAGTGAGCATGAGCTCAAATCATCCATGGTAGCAGTTTTCTTCCTTTGTTGAAGAAATTGCTAAATCCCCTGTTTGCCTGCTCCTTGCCCCCATGACTAGTCATGGCCTGACAAGGAGACTTATCTTTGAATACACGACAAGGGATTCCTCTATTCTAGATTATTCCTAGGTTTCTGTCATCATCAGTGCTCTACAGCCTAGGTGAGTTAGTCTCAGATTTGCTCTTCCTCATTTTATTTCCTCCTAGCATTTGTCGCTTACTCCCCTCCTTGTCACTGAATCTGGGTCTATTTGTGTTAATGTCTAAGCAATCTCCTTGCATGAGAGTAAGCTATAATAGGTGGTGCCGTCTTCTAACTCCTGCCTCTGCAAAAGATAAGCATACCCATGCTGATTGAGCATGTGAATGACATCTCCTGATTTACTTGTCCTTGCTCATTTGTTTCAGAGGGTTTCCTCCTTGTTCATTCCTCTGCTCACGCTTATTCACCTCTTCATTGCTTCTTGGCGGCCAAACATCAGTTTACTGCCCATGGATTTTTAGACTCGAGCAATACCAGCAACACCATGGTATCAACTTGAGATTACTGCAGCATCATGCTTAGTCCGGTTCAGTTAGTCTCCAACAACCTGCCTTCAGAACTCTTCCTCCACAAGAGATCACTGCTATATGTGAGTCTTATTCCTTTGCTAGATCCAGATGGTGCTACTTTCATTCAGTTTTGAACATCTCTCCTTGCTTGCTTCTTTGAATCTTTCCTCTTTCTATATGGAGCCACTTCGAAGTTAGTATGCCATCTTCCAATAGTTCTAGGTCTTGATGCCTTTTTTTCAGTAAATCTGACCAGATTTCTTTGCTTTCAACCTTCTTCTAGCATCAGAAACAATGTCCTTATCTCATCCTCTTACCATTGGCTTCATTCATGCCTCCACGATCAGTGATTCAATCTCTTTCCTCCAGAACTGCTCATCTTCTGTCATGTGTGGAGCTACCTTAGTTCCCTCTTCTGCTGCTTTCCTTCCCCTTTATTCAGTTCGCCATGTGCTGTCAATGTTGTCACAAGGAGAAGCCCATTCAAGAGATTTACTAATGGTCTTGCCTCATCCTCTCTGCCGACTCTAGAACCCTTGTTGAATGCTTTCCTTCTCATCTTTCATTAGTTTGCCATGTGTTGTCAATGCCTTTGTGAGGAAAACTCCACTCAAGATATTTTCTCTTAGTGTTTCACCATATCCTTTTTGTCAAGCTAAGATGAGGCTAAATGAATCAGCACCTACATACTTGTCAACGCCTTCAGAGCTTTGCTTCTTAGTGTTTTCACTTTCATCATGGTCATGTCTTAGTTTTCGTGAGAACTTTTCTTATTTATGTAACAAGATGGATATAGATAGTCTTTATGTTCAAGCCCCTGAGGGGAGTCGTAGAAGGATTTAGGGATAGGGCTTTAGTTCCACATTGAGCGTTTTAGGGATAGGGCTTTAGATTGAGTACTATATACCATTTAGATAGATATCTATTAAGAAGAAGATATGAATGGAATAAATCCCACTTAACATAAACTTTAAAGAATGGATCTAAAAATCCTTTTTTTTGACTAATGATATAGCAATGATGATTAGTAAAGAGGCTGGAATCTTCCTAGAAATGGTGAGAAATTTCAGCTTTAATTGTTTACGTTGCTTTCATTGATTAAATTTTATGCCCTGAGGAGATCTGCTCACCAGTATTATAAATTATTATTATGTGCCTCGTTGTTTCAGTATGACTCCCAGAATGACAAGTTGAGTTTTCATGATAAGATATATGTTGATGTGCTCTACTCTGTCAGGCTTATTGTGAATTTTGTATTACTGCAGTTTTGGTACTGAACAGACACATGTATCTCTATATTTGACAGCAAAATTCAGCCTTTCTGGTCTTGTAAGAAAACCACTCATCAAGGTAAACTAATTTTTTTCATCAGGTTGTTAATGACCTTTTTGTATATTAATTATTGGTTCTCTGCTTTTGCAGGTTAACCCAGATAAAGGGCTAGAGGTCAAGTTGACAGGTTCAGCAGAAAATGGCAGAGCCCCTACAACTTTATCACCAACAGTTCTCAATATATATTGGAGATGTATATTTCTTCAGCAGTTTAAACACCTACAACTTTGTCATTAATGATCACCAAGAATGCTTTGCTACTATTTTACAGGTGAAGTAGCTCGTGACACTCCTTATGAAATCGAGATTATGGTACCAGTGGATGGCTATGATCCAATTGGATTCACCCTGACAAAGCTATGCGGTTAGTTTTTCTTTATATATTTGCATGATATCTGTAGTGTTTAATACTTTTAGATGCTATGTAAATAGTGCTGGAATATTTTACCAATGTAAGTTCTCTGCATTGAAAGTCTATAGTTTAACTCTTTCATACTGTGTTGTTGTTATCTGGTTTGGTTTTAAGTGGTTCAAATGTCTGCTTTTTAAATAGTGATGCCTATTGTCCATCGTGGTATAGCATAACAACAGATCAATTATAGTATTTACTTGTCATTTCTGCCACCAGCAGAGCTACTGTAGTCCAGTTTGCTGCATGTTTTTCTCTGTAACAGATCACTATACATGAAAATTTGCAGATTAGTAATCAGTCCATGTATTAGAATTATCTGGATCCCATTTCAAAAACAATATAAAATACCATGGTTTTTAGTGACTTTGATAGTGACATTTGTTAGAGTTGACTGAATGGAATGATGATAACTTGAGTAGGGGTGTAAACGGAAATTAAGTAAATATCAAATTTTCTATACAATTTAAATTTAGTTATTTGTAGAAAAATTTAGAATGACTATAGCATACTATTTATTATACTTTTAACATTCAATTTAAAAGTATTTATGCTATAAATAGTGTTGTTAGATTAGAGAATTCAATATAACTATCATATTTATAAATCTCTGAACACACTAATTGGTATTTGAAATTGTTTGATGCCAATTCTGTAATGCATCATATGCAGATTATAGGCAAGAAAGAGAGGATGATTCTACTAATGGATGGGCTACATTTGGAGTGCTTTCTTGCATGTACGTCAGCAATCAATATTTGACAAATTGCTGGTATTTGATACATATATATGTTTTCTTTTTCTTTTGGAAGTGCCTCCTACGTTCTATTGGTCAAACACAGGTTCAATATCTGACAAAAATAATGTTAGTTAAGTAACGAACATTAGAAGATTTTTATAAGCCACAATTGTTAGTGTTATACCATTGAGAAAGTGTTGGAAAAATATTATGTACGAATGGGATGGATATTTGAGCAATTGTTTATCAAGCGGGTCTAAATAAGCATTTCTCCTTAAATTCTGGTTCTTTCTTCTCATTTTTGTCTTCAGTTATGAAATCTCTATCTGTTTAATTCAGCTTCATTGTCTCCTCTATGATTATTTGCTGTGGAGGGTTTTTCTATAAATCCCGTGTAGAACATCAGGTAATTTACTTGTTAAATTGGCAATACATAGTGAACTTGCTTTGGGAAAATGGATGTGACTTGATAAATTAACCGCACTAATCTGCAGCATGGTCTTGATGCCTTGCCAGGAATTACAGTCCTTTCTGCACTTCTGGATAAGGTGGGTGACTTTTTTGCTAAAGGATGAACATCATTTACTTCCATCTCTTCTACCCTTAGTTCTGATTTGTTACGCAATCAATTCATTAGACATTTAATCATTTTCTTACATTGATCAAGGTATCTGGAAGTCGTAGCTATAGACTAGGAGATGTAGATAGCCATAATTTTGCAAATCAGACATCTTGGGAACGCCCATCTGCTTCAGCACAAGGAAACCCAAGGACAGAGGAGACTAGATATGGGTCAATCTGATAAAAAAAGCATTGATGACTAGGTAAACATGGACTTCTCATTTATAAATACCATGCCACATCGATTTTTTCTATCAATTTGGGAATTTTGATTCTACTTGGCAACTTTAATGTTTTATTTCAGAGAGGTAATTTCGATTTGTTTCATCATATTATGTTACACCAAGGATTTGAAAATATCCCTGGGTGAATATTTCATAAAATTTTCTCCAATGATATGCATTAACACTAATGTAGATCTGTAGTTCACATTGTCATAAGAGGTATGCTGTAGTAGATATAAAGTTCTTGGAAATTTGTTTATGAGCATCGTTTTTAATTCCTGGCAGACTGTCTTTTCTGTCATATTTTTTCCTTTTGTAGATTCACTAGTCCAGAAAAAATGTACATGAAAATTTGAGCTGGGAAGCTGAATGGCGACTGTACACTCTGGATATTCCCTCGCGAAATGATAAAGCAGTTCCGAAGTTGCACTTGAATCCCATTTTTTTGGCAAGTTTCCAACTTGACTCAATTGCATTAGTTTTTTAACCCATCCTTCAATGGCGTGCACATTGTATTGCACGCTTACTTTATCAAGAGGTTATATTAGAGCAAGCTTTATGATATAGCTTTTTTATTTATTTTTCCTTTGGTTTGTTTCAACAAAACTTGTGGAATTCTGATATACTTGGAGATATGGAAATCATGGGCATTATGCTAATTGTGGATGCCTACTACCAATTATTGGTGCTCTCCTTCATCCATGCTAGATCCTTTTCTCAAAAGTTAAACTATAAAAAGACAGGATTGTTATAATTTACATTAAGTTTGCATCTCGAGCCCACAAATAAGAGTGTAATATTCGAATCTAGGCAACTTTATTGATCTGAAATCGTATATCACATTTCTTAGTTCATTGATCATTGGGAGAATTGACGCAACAACCCATGATGGTAGTAGTGCTCATGATGGCTAGCATTCACGCGGTCTTTTCCTAATCCTTTTGATTCTTCTTCCATTTAGCAGCAATTAAGAAACCGTTGCTAGCTAGGCTTCTTGAGAGACTTAAAGAAGTATAAACCCTCTTGGATGAGTTGATGTAAATCTATGTTGATAGCACATCAATATAACTTTGTTTTTTTCTTCTCCTTTTCTTTCTTGGCGTTTATGTAGCGGAGTTCATTCTATTCCAAAATCGTTAGTCACTTGGGAATAGTCTTCTCTTAACCTACCGTAACATGAATTGTGGTGATCATTTGATTATAGTAGAAGGTGATTATACTCCTTTCATATGCCTCTCATATTCCGTCCTCACGTACCATGTTATTTAAGGGGTGAGAAGAGTTGTTTTTTTTTAAGAATATATATCTCAGAAATTGATTCTTTGTTCCATTATAACAAGTCTATTACAACTAACTGGACATTTTGTGGGGACTGTGATGATCATTTCCTGATAACACCACTAGTTATTTCTCTCTAATTAATATAACCACATCATGGACTCATCACACTTACGAGACTACAAATTTAGATCAGTCACATTGACAGACAGAGTTGAGGTGAAGAGATGCAATTCAATTGTGTCGAATGGATGCACAGGCACACAACTCGCCTTCATCATAAGGGCTACACTTCTAGACGACTGAGCTAACCCACACTATAACAAAGTTGGGCTGGTCCCCCTTCATATTAAAGGGAGATTAAGAATGCGAATGGTCGCCATCTGAATGGTGGTAATTGGGTAGATTAGTTTAACTAATTTAACCATAGCCAGGTCAACATTCCAAGTCAAAAGGATTAGGTACTTTCAACTGCTCCCATTTTACTCGGCGCTGAGCTAGCTACATGTCTCTTATTTTCTCAATATCTCATCAAACACTACTTTAATCACCTTCCAAATAATTAAGTAAACTAATCCGATCGACTTTTCCTTCTTCTTCTTCTTCTTCTTCTATTGCTTGAATCATTCGCTTGCTTCTCATGCAATCAATTCAGGAACTAACGCGCAACTCTGCCTACTCACCCAACATTAAACTACTCTTTGAAGACCGCATGCAGTTAAGTAATTCATGTTCAAATCGCTTTTCAATGCGAGCAAATATAACAGAGGGCGACCTACCTACTGACAACTACTCTTCGCTTTTCTACCGTCTCCTCAATTGTTTTCTTTTCATTTCCTATTATTTTATCTTTAACTTCTTCTGCTTGCATGCATGCATGCATGAATGATTCTAATCCACGCATTCCTCTATAAATACCCACCATACTCTTCTTCAAGCAATCAGCTAATCAACTAGTTCTGATCGATGGGCTCGATCAAGCAGCACTACTCCACCCTTCTTCTCTTACTCGTAATTGCCATCGCCGCTTCGTTCCTCAATGCAGGCGAAGCATTCCCCCTCTCCTCCCATTTCTACGGCCATTCGTGCCCGCGGGCGCTCGATATCGTGAGATCTGTGGTCGCCAGAGCCGTGGACAGGGAGCCCAGGATGGCTGCTTCCCTGCTCAGGCTTCACTTCCATGACTGCTTCGTCAAGGTTTTATTCGATCAGATGCCATGATTTTAAGCTCATAATTAATTAATGGCCACTGATGCTTTCGCAGGGCTGCGACGCGTCGCTGCTGTTGGACAGCAACGGCCCCATCGCGAGCGAGAAAGGATCCAAGGCGAACAAGAACTCCGCGAGAGGATTCGAGGTGATCGACGAGATCAAAGCTGCCCTGGAGACAGAGTGCCCCGGCACCGTGTCTTGCGCCGACATCCTCGCGCTTGCTGCTAGAGATTCCACTGTCTTGGTAGAGATCCGTAAATAAATACATTTCTGAATTCTGCTCTGTTTTCACAGTCGATTTATTCGATCATTAATTAATTGGTATTTGATTCGTAGGCAGGAGGCCCCGACTGGGAAGTGGCACTGGGGAGGAGAGACTCACTGGATGCGAGCTTGAGTGGCTCCAACAACAACATTCCGGCCCCCAACAACACCCTCCAAGCCATCGTCACCAAGTTCAAGCTGCAGGGACTCGACATTGTCGACCTTGTTGCGCTCTCAGGTGGCCACACCATCGGGCTATCCCGTTGCACCAGCTTCCGGCAGAGATTGTACGACGGCCACACGGACTCGCTGGAGGAGGGCTACGCCTGGCAGCTGCGGTCCCGGTGCCCTCCCTCCGGCGGCGACGACAACCTCTTCCCGCTGGACCTGGTCAGCCCCGCCAGGTTCGACAACTCCTACTACAAGAACCTGGTGGCCGGCAAGGGGCTGCTCAACTCCGACCAAGTGCTCTTCACGAGGAGCCCCGAGACGTCGGCGCTGGTGCGGCTCTACGCCGACGACGGCGGCCTCTTCTTCGACCACTTCGCCAAGGCGATGATCAAAATGGGCAACATCTCGCCGCTCACTGGGGACCACGGCGAGATCAGGAAGAACTGCAGGAGGATCAATTAGGAGGTTGCTCTGCTCCATTCATCTCCATCGATCGATCGTTCTATTTATGGTTATCTATTTGTTTGCGATATGGTTTGTAATTTGGTAAACGTTGTGCTGTAATAAGAAACAATATAATATGGTTAATGATATTCGCTTTATGCTTTAATCATATATAGTTGAATGTTTGGAATTAACAAGAACTCAGCAATCAGCATCGACATGAATTCCATGCAAGCTAAGATTTTATGTGATATTGAAATTTCTTTAATCACTTTTAATTTTTTTGTCCTTGGTCTTATTTAGTGTATTCTTGGATTTATTTTTTTTCCTAAGCTAATCTATTTAGTCTGATGGATTATAAAATTTATACAAATATCTCTACAAGATTCATTGTTTTCGCAATTTATTTACTTTACTTTACTTCTAATGTTTGCCATTTTCTAGTTTTTGTCTCATAAAATAAGCATTGATCCAAGTTTTACTACATTTTTCAATTTTCGTTATTTAAAATTTATTGAATAAAAAGTATTAATATTCAATTGAATTTTGGTTACTTTCGAATGAAAAAAAATAAAATTGAAGTACAGAAATTATACATGAAGATAAATTTACGTGATAAAAAGATTTAAATATAATAAAATTTAGCCATTTATAGTGAAAAGGAAGATATGGAAAAATTGAGGGGGCGTTTGGTTCTTTCCTAGGAATAGGAATCGAAATGCGAATCATAGTATTGTGGAATGAGAATGAGCATGAGCATGGATATCACTCTTAAAAGTAATGTTTAGTTAGTTGCATATTTTCTATCAGAATAAATCAATTTTTTTTTTTTACCCTTAAAGAAAAATAAGATAAAAAATTAGATGTGAGAGAAAGTTGAATGTGAGAGAAAAATATGATGAGAGAGAATGTATGATGAGAGAGAAAATGTGCTGAGAAAGAATGAAGAGAGAGAAATATAATTGTGATGAGAGAAAATGAGGAAAGAGAGTGTGATGAGAGAGAGTATGATGAGAGAAAAAATATGATGTGAGAGAAAGTATGATGGGAGAGGATGAAGAGAGAGAAAGTGTAGTGAGAAAAAATGAGGAGAGAGAAAGTATGATAAGAGAGAAAGTGTGATGAAAAAAACGAGTGTGATGAGAGTGATTGGGGAGAGAGAAAGTGTGATGAGAGAGAAAACATGATGAGAGCGAAAGTGTGATGAGAAAAAAAAAGAAAAGAGAGTGTGATGAGAAAGATTGAGTAGAGAGAAAGTATGATGAGAAAAAAAAGAGAGAAGAGAGTGTAATGGAAGAGATTAAGGAGAGAGAAAGTGTAACGAGAGAGAAAGAGGAAAGAGAGTCTGATGGAAGAGATTAAGAAGAGAGAAAGTGTATGATAAAATGAGGAGAGAGAATAAGGAGAGAGAAAGTGATATGAAAGAAAAATTAAATAAATATATTTTGATATTTGATATTAAGGGAGAAAATTTTAGTTTTAGGTCAAGGGTGTTTTTGGAATAAGAGAATATTTTGATTGTTGAAAATAAAGTAATGACTCATTGAAGGGGTACATGAGAATAAGTTATTATCCAATTTTAAGGATTCATTTTCTTATTTGTATTCCTATTCCTGTAATTCAAATATTAACAATGACAATTAATGATTGCTATTCTCATTCTTCACTATTATTTTCCTAAATAAACCAAACACCCCCTTAATTTATATGTCTTTTCTTCTGTTAAACTCTTCAATTTGATTATTATTCTTTCCAATTTCATTCCAAAAACTATTTTAAACCTAAGTCATCCTAAAAATTTAAATTTCACCCTCACATATAATTTTGTTTTCATTTGGTATTAATGTTTTTTTTTTTATTTTAAATTTAAAATCTCTCAGGATACTCTCATTCTCCCACCACGAAATTTTATACCATTCTCATATAAAAACAATCATATCCTTATACGAAAAAACATTGAGGTTACAATCAAATTGTACTATGCTACATCAATATTTTTAGTATTCAAATTCCAAAGTTTCTTTATATTCTAGATATTTATTGATCAATATTACAATGCATATAAACTCTTCTTCTGCCATGGCAGTGAATTGACAGTAATACAGGTAGAGAGAGAGGGAGACAAGTATTGTACAGAATGCAAGCTTTCAATCGCCCAATAAAACAGGGGAAGTAACAATTTATGCACAGAAGTCGCAGACGAACACTTCACCAGTCACTCGTACCATCGCTGGCCTGGACTGGCATCATCTGATCAATTTTCTTCTAACAAAGAGAGTTAATGGCGTTCTCTTCTCTCTTTTGCTATTTTGAGGGGACTTGGGATGGTCGATTGGCAAGGGGGAGCTCAGTGGGAGTGCACACCACCAGAGCTCTCCTCTGCAAGTGCCTCAGGCTCTGCTCCATGCTGATCTGAACCATCTCCGCCAGCATCTTCTTTGCCTTCTCTGTCTGCTCGTCGCCGTCGACGACCTTCGAGACGATGCTGCTCACGATGTTCTCCAGCGTGTCGGCTTCCAGTTGGCGTCTCCGGTAGGGGGACTCCCTCAGCAGCTCCAGCAGCCGTCGGGCTTTCGCTTGGCACTGTACTGACCCCTGAACCGTCAGCTCGAGGAGGCCAGGAATGGCGCCTTCTCGGAGAATTACTTCCCGGTACCGACTCCGGTCGCTCTCGCACATCGTTAAGAGGGCTCCGACCGCGTGCTCGCGGCTCGGAGGGGATCCTTCTTCGAGAACTTCCACCACGCTTAGAACCCCACCTTCCTCGCGCGTCAGAGCGGTTCTCCCTTCGTCGAAATTGACTAGTAATTCCAGAAGGGCGCAGCACTTCTCAGCTGGTTTCGTGGACTTGTCGCAGGATTTGAGGAAGCTGACCAGAGAAGGTATGGGATGAAGCGAGAGGATACTTCTGAGGTTGTCTTGGATGGTGGAGAGATTTTGGAGGGCTGCAATGGCATCCATCTTGGCTTGCTGGCTTCCTTCCTCGACGACCTTGACAAGAAGGGGGATAGCTCCGGAAGCACTGATTCTTGGCTTGTTCACGTTTGAAGCCGACAGCGTAAAAAGTGCAGCAGTAGCAAACCCTTGCAAATCCAAATTTGTAGAATCCAAGAAGCTAATTAATGGTTCCAGGGCACCTGCATCCACGACGCTGATCTTGTTCCTGAAAATTCAAGAAGAAAAAAAAAAATCAATTCGTATCCTCTTTACTTTTGGGACCAAGGATAGATTAGGGAACAAGAATTTGCTTAAAAAGGAGCGATTTTTAACCCTAGTAAGCACGAAAGATCGCACCTTTCGTCCTTGACGGCAAGATTGAGGAGGGCGAGGATGGCGGCCTCGCAGGACTCGTAGCTCGGCGACCGCAGCATCGCCACGAGAGGGTCGACGGCGAGGGAGAGGTGGCGGCGGTTCCTGGAGGAGGTCTTGGTGAGGCGCCGGATTTCCATCGCCGCCTGAACTTTTTGCTCCTCCTCTCCGGACCCGACGCGGACGATGATGCCCTCGAGCTCCGCCGCCGACACCCTCCCGTAGAGGCCGCGGCTGCTCGAGCTCTCGGTGGAGGCCCAGTTCTCTGACGATCCCATGAGGAGAGAGAGAGAGAGAGAGAGAGAGAGGGGGGGAGATGAGAGCGGAAAGGCGAGAAGAGGAAAGGGATAGAGAGGAGCGGATGGGGGAGGAGCGGGGCGGAATTTATTGCGGGCCGTAACGGTGGAAATGACGGCGCCGACGGCCGTTAAATTGTTCGTGTCGGCTACCTAAATTTTGACCGCGGTGGGGCCAGAGGAGGTTAGAATGGTTACTTGGTTAACCGAGAGGGGACCACTTGGGTGTCCTGCGGAAGAGAACAAATAGATAATTTCATAATTCGTATGGACTAAACAGAATACGGCATGTGTTTAAAGAGGTGGGACCTCTTATTAATCTTGCCACGTAACGTAAAATCAATACAAAAATCTTGGGAAGTATTTAAAACGATAGGAGCAAGTGCAAGAACCTTTAATTCTTCAATTTTGATTAGATAAATTTGATGGAGCATCGAATGAAAATAGATTTTTTTCTTTATGAGTGTCCAGATCGTAAACGAATTAATCCGGATTAAATTGTACCATATTTAAGTTTATTTAATAAGAGCATCCATAATATTATATCTATATATCATCTCGTCAAAAAGTATGAAATGCATATACTCATTATAATAATATCTTTCTTTCATTTATATTTCTTTTAATATTAACATTCATTATTTATAATTCTCACAATCCATTTAATCATCTTAAAATTATATTATATTGAATAAATACATTTTAAATATATTTTAAAATATTTAAATTATTATTATTTTTTTAATAATAATCTTACTTTTAAAAATATAATTTTATTATTTAAAAAAAAATATATTTATTAAATAAAATAGATGTATGTGAGAAAATAAAATTACAAAGTTGTGAAAATAAAAATGATGGGTATTTATAGATAGAATTTCGAATTAGTCGCTAAAAAATAGTCGTTAAAAATAGTCATTAATAAATTAACCGTTTTATTTAATTTTTAATTTAAAATTTATAATTGTTTATAATTAAAATTTAAAAACTAAAAAAAATATAGACATGGGTTGACCCACCTCATATTCACACGAACGCCTTCAAGACTTTGAATGTGTTTTAACAAAGGATGTTATAACACCCTTTTTCTAATGTTTTTAACAAGCGATTATTATAATACCCTTTAATATCTACATTGCACAAAATAGATTGAGTTGAGCTTGAAATGATTTAAGTTGTTAAAATTGTTGTTTAAACTTAATTTGATTTCTTTTTTCCAAATTTAAGTTTGGTTCAATTTGAGTTGAGCTTGGTTCTCTCACTCAAATTTAATTGATTAAAATTTTTAATTTTTTAAACTTAATTGATTGTTGAGCTATAATATAAACTTGTTTATTTATTTAATAAGTTTTTTTATTGATGAATATGATTAAAAAAATTTTGTCTATAAATATTGTTCACAAATATTATTCACGGACAACTCAAAACTTTTATTATGAATATTAACGAGTTAAATACAAATATATTCATACATGTTTATTTAGTTTAATATGTTATTTAAAAATATGGAATTGCCACATAAATCATCCTTAGGGTGTTCATGAATATAGAGAAAGATAAATACATAAAATCATTATTCATTCATTTAATTTATATATATTGATCAAATCAAACACTAAACCCAACTAGAGCCGGCGTTATATTGGCAAAGCCTTACGAGAGAAACGCCAACAAAAACCTAAAATCATGCTGCTAATTTTCTCCGAGTTTGACTAATTACGTACTTCATTCAAGACAATTGTTGAGCGAGTACAAAGTTTTTAGGTTAAACAGAGCAGATTTACGGAAGTCGTAGAAATGAAACAAAAGTCAAGGAAAAATCCAACTTTGAGTATCCTAAAGTATGACTAAACGAAAAGCACGCTAAAGTGTGGTAGAGTTTTTCATCATCATCTTTCATGGCGGCTTTTGCAAAACCAGGCTAACAGTTTACAGCGTTCAATCCCCAAAAATAAAGAGTAAAAGCAGAGAGAGAGACTTTGACCAGTGATGCAGAATTACCAAACAACACACATCATCTAAAAGGATAAAATTCAGATAAACAATGCTTCACTACGGTGCATGATCAGCATCAGTTTCACAATCAAAAGCCTGAATTATTAAAGGGGATAGACGGATAATGATCAGCGAGTGTTGGGATACTAACACGGCTTCTTTAGTTTGGAGTTAGATCAACCACTAGCATTGCTTGCCTGCAAAAAAGGGCAATTAATGGAGCATTGGTCTCGATCAAATGGGCAGGTGTCCTCGGACACTCGACTAGTTGGTTGCCTCCTCACCAAACTTTTAATGCCCAGAACAAACAAATTAGAAATCCTCATCTGCTGCAGCTTCCTAATTTAATTCTTGACCTTCAACTACTCTAGCGAAGACAGCAACCCATACCAAATCTAAAGCTTCATTTAGTTGCCTCTGCATGATTAAGCACGGAGAATTGTCAAAATACATCTGCTACGTGCAACTTTGACGTAGGCTTTTTCCGTGGCAGAGCTTAATAATCAACTGAAAGTGTAAGATTTTATGGCTTGCTTACTGCTTGCTGCGACAGCACTGGCCTACCGACTTTGTGTTCTTTACCTCCTCCACCGAGCTAAAAGTATCGAACGCGCTCTCTGATTTGTCGACCACAGGGAGCAGACGGCTCAACAGCCGATCGAGCAAATCAAACGTGGATGCGGAAAGAAAAGCACTGGCGCAATTAATAGATAGAATCGAAACGATTGGCGGGATTTAGAATTGAACAGGGAGACTTGGAGGCAGCGGCACCTGCTGATTAAAGAGTTATTGCTGGTTGAGACAATCCGTCGAACACCTATTGGCGGTGGCTTTCCGGTCACAGGGGCAATCTGGCGAACACCTACCGCGTGCGCTGTCACTGTTTGAGCTAAGAGCGGTCACCAGAATGCCAACACGCGGCTCGAGCTGCTCTGCTCTCGCCGAAAGGGACGCGACAGTGAGTGGAATAGGACTCACAAAGCTCCCTTCCAAGTTACAATTAAATCTCATATAAAATGGATAAAAATAAAAATAAAAATAAAAATAAAAAGAAAAAGTTTTTTAAAAAATTATGAAGGTCTCTTTTTGATTTTTATTTTATCAAAAACCATCACACAGACACGGTAAAATAATATTATTTTACATTATTTTTCATACTACACATTCAATTCTAAATTGATCAGATAGTTATATTAATCCATATTGTAACGATTATAAAATTATGACCCCTATAATTTTGATAACAGCTACATGTTTATTATCATAGTTATAACAATTATATAATTTTGTAGTTGTTATCGTAGTTATAGTATTTACCGTTGTTATGTTTGAGATAATTATCTTATAGTTTATACCTATTTATTAGATAAATAAAAATTCACTATTTGAGTGTATAGTCTATATGTGTTTGATTGGATCTTAAATTTATTTATTGAATATCTGTAATATGATTCATAACATAAGAGAACTTGTGATTAGATCACAACTTATGAGCATCTCTACATGTGCAATTATGAATGTATTGAAATAGTTCATACTTGATGAATTGATGAGTTCGAACATTATCGATTCTGTGATACTAGCACGGATTATACTCCTTGATCTAACTACAGTTATTCCTCACTAGCTGAAGATATTGAAATATCGAGAGTTAAACATAGATGTTAGTTATGGTAACTAGTTCATTGGAGTGACATGTTATAAGACTTCATATGGTTCTCTCTATATATAGATATGTCAATGAAACTCTTATTATTATTCGAGTGTAAGTTTCCTTCGACTTGAGATATTCAAGTTATCTTGGTCATGACCACTTATACTTTGCTATCTTAAACAAACATCTCCATGGAGGTGTGGACCCGAGATGATTGGGTATAAATTGAAATGTTCGAAAGCATTTGAATAGCCAATAAAAGATTCACCACTCATTGTAAAAGGAGATGTATACCCTATGACACTTGTCATGATTGTTACTCAAATTTTAGCCAAAGCATCATATGTCAAAAGGATGAGACTTTTTGACACATATACGAGTAATTTGAATCTACAGGATAAAAAAATATTACTTGAGCTAGGTGTAACATAGTCAGCCTAGTGGGGACTAACACATAGACCATGTCTTGAACCAAGTGGGTATAAGACGAGTGAAGGAAATGAGACACGACTCATTGTAGTTATTGAAGGGTTCAAAAGTGGTTCTGGAATCAACTGTGATTTTTTGATAAATTTGATATCATAATATGCTACTAGGTGTCACTCATGATCGTTCTATAATTAATGGTTAATTATAGATGACTAACATAATCGGGAACCTATAAAGTTACACGCACTGCGAGTTTATCTTAGAGACTTAAAATGAGTTTGAGAATTGAATTCTTAAATCAAGAGAGAGATAGAGTTTAGTTGAACCAAACAAAAAGGACAAATATGAAAAGTTATTTATCGAAACAAAACCCCGAATTAGCCATGACTATTATAGGAGATATGTATTCATTTTGGTTTGATAATAAATCAAAAGGGGTTTGATTTAGTTATGAAATAATTTAGTTTAATAATAAATCAAAAGTGTTTGGTTTAATTATGAACCAAGATGATTTAGTTTTGAGCCAAACTTAATCTAAATGGTAATGAATCATGGTTGACTTTGCTTATTAGGTTTGGGAGATGACTTACTCCCCAAGTCATGTAGGAGTATATAAATACCTTCTATGAGGAGAAGAGAGAAGTGATTTTATTCTTTGAGAGAAAACTCTATTTTAATTAGGGTTTCTTAACATCCTTTTCTCCCTCTCCATCTCTCTAGCTATTGCCCAAGAGTTACCGTCGGCCACCTCCAACTACCAAATTTGATGTCGACGAATTCAGTGTCAACGAATTCAGTGCCAACAAATTTAGTGCCGATGAATTCAATGTCGGCGAATTCAATGTTGACGATTTTAGTGTCGCGCCACTCTCCAAATCATACCGTGGGAATTCTCTCAGATTGTTCCGCCTTCGCACGCAAGACTAATACCTTTCGCGAAGATGGAACTCGTGACTTCTGAGGTCGTCTTGACAATAGCTCGGCGTAAATACAAATAGAGGTAAGGTTTTAGAGTGTCGCTTGGTTGATTCCAATTCCACTCCTCATCAATTTGTTGTTTGCTCATTGATTCTGAAGGAGATTTGCCTTGCGAGGCTAGCAAACATTTTCTACAAGGTTCGTTAATGAATGGTTAGGTATACCTAAAGTAAATTTACTTTCCGTAAAATTTTAATATTATGATCATGTCTGTATGAGATATATCTTATATTCGTGTGGTGCATGAGATATATCTTATATTCGTGTGGTGTGTGTATTGTAATCATTAGAAATTATTATATTTTTATTTCCGCTGCATATGTTTATGAAATATATTTTAGCACACACCATATCGGGCATTCCCCAACAATAACTGTCACGCCCCAGGTAGTCCTTGCCAGAAGAAATTTCGGCAGCACATCCCCTGTACGGGTGATAATATAAAACTTTACTACAAGACCCTCTGGGCCACACAAACCTCGGCCAACACGGCCGAAACAATAATAATAAACATAACTAAACAATCCACACAGTTAATAATAAATCAACCTCTGGCTGACTACACAACCACGCAGTTTATTTGAAAACCACATACTCCACTACTACAACGGAAAAGGCAAAACACAACAGAGAAACCAACGCAACAAAAAATAAGTAGTAAACCCAAAGTTCGATAAAAATTCCCCGAGTACAAATCATACGCATCACACACACACATATATAAAATGTAACAAGGAACAAAAAGACTAAAGAGTAGAAAATCGACGCGACCCGAAGTGGGGACTAGCGATTGGAACCTACTGGCGGCCTCAACCTGAAATAAGAAAATATCAATAGGGTGAATCCAACACTCAGCGGATACCAAGTTGACATGCATAGTAAACTATAACTAATAGTAATAAATATGTGTACAGTCTCCTGGAGTAATGGAAAATGCAAAACTGTAAGATAAGAAGAAACTGTACTCACCAGGATCTCTTATCAGAATGATATGGTCGTCAGACCAAAGGTAACATGCCCCTGTATGCATGTCAAACATATGCATCCAACCAATATGCAACAAATAAAATGCAGTAAACACAAGCAATAAATGCAATCATGCATATGATGCCAATGACATGTCCTGGTCACCTCTGATGCCAGTCAGCCATCTCACACACGATGGTGAGACCGAGTGGGTAGGGCTATGACAACTGTGCACTCTGTCATCACTGCTCCTGATGAGAGACCGAGTGGACAGGATGTTGTCGGAGTACACCTATCCTCCTATCCCAAATCATAAGTGGGGGAGCTCAATGCTCTCATCTCCCTGAGCCAGTCCAGAGGAGGGATCCCTGACGTGCTACCACGCTGCAGTCACACTACCCATGAGCGGACCAGCGGAGCCAAACAGAGCAACCTGCTGCAACACACCCTGCCTGAATAAAAATTATTGGAACCCCAAAGTTGTTTTGGTGTGATCAACAAGTTAAGTTAGATCCTGTGTGTTTTTAACCTTGCGTCTAAGTGTGCAGAAGCTTAGGAGCACAAGTAGTCGAGCGGAAGATGCAGCTAGCGAGAAGGACAACACGCGGTGGGTCCGAGGGATGAGGCGCTATAGAAGAGTACATCGGCGGACGAGAAGGAAGCGTGTGGTGGTTCCGAGGGACGAGAAGCCGGAGCGGAAGACTGCTCGGGGAACAAGAGACGCAGCTAGCGAGAAGGTTGGCACGGGGTGCGACTGAGGAACGAAGACTGCGGATGAGTATGCTGGCGGATGAGAAGAAAACACGCGGCGATTCCGAGGGACGAGAAGCCAGAGCGGAAGCCTACTCGAGAAGACCGGAAGTTGAGTTCGGGTGAGCCCTATCCCGGATGGTAGAGATCACCCAAGCGAGTGGAAGACTCGGTCTGAGGCGAACGGAGCCGAAGCAGAAGACTCGGGCTAGAAAAAGTCAACGGGGTTGACTTTTCCAGCCGGGGCGCCCGGAGCTGTCCGGGGCGCCCGGAACCCTTCCGGGTGCCCGAAGTTGACTTTTTCACAAGATCAATTTTTGATTCGATCTAAACGTTGGGGGATAAAGTTTATCCCCCCAGGGCGCCCGAAACCCTCAAGGCGCCCCAACCAAGGCTATAAATATAGCCTTGGTCCAGAAGCTTTTTCAACAATCAGAACTCAAGCAATTCTTTCAACACTTGTACTTCGTCTGTAGTTTAGCTTCTTTTTGTGCGCTTCATCGTTGTATGAGGCTTCTCCGCCTGAAAGAGTTTTTAGTGCAAGCATCTTCCTTGGATTAACAACCTCCCCGATTGTAACCAAGTCAATCCCAGTGTGCCTCATCTTTTTTTGATTTATTTTCTGTTTAGCTAATTTATGCAAGTGTTAGTTTAAGAGTTCGAGAAGGGTTTGCGTTTTTGTTTTGTCATGCTATTCAACCTCCCTTCTAGTTGGCCGCCAACGCTCCAACACGTGGTATAAGAGCCGAGGCGCCTCAGAAGGACTAACCGCCGACTGAAGCAACAAAATGATGGTCGTAGCTAGCATATACCTACCAGCATTCGAGGGGGAGTTTGCTTTATGGAAGAAACACATGAAGGCATATCTAAACACAGATTTTGGTATTTCAGTAATTATGAAATTTGGTTATGAAGCACCAAAGACAACGAATGGAGAAGAAATCAAGAAATATCTCTTGAACGAGAAGCAACGTAACGAATCGATGGCAAACGCTCGGGATGAATTTCATTTTCTAAGTGTAATACCAGATGAAGATATAGACAGAGTCGGAGAATACAAAAGTGTAAAAGAACTTTGAGAAAAGTTCTTAAAGATCTACGAAGAACCAGCTGAAGTCGAATCTAACTCTTCGATGGACACCAAGTCACCATCAGAACAGTCTGAGAACGAGGAAACTGTCGAGACAGCCGAACTCCATCTCGAGGACACAGAAAGTTCATCCCAGATGAGCATCAATGAAGGGCGAGAATCTTCGGAAGAAAGCAACACAATAGGGGGAGAATCAACAGTTGACAAGGTAAGTCAGGTATGGTCTCTACCTTCTGAACAATTGGATAAATCAATTGAAAAGTTGCCTGAAGATTTTTGCAAATTCAAAATTGAATCGTCGAAAGAGTTTTTCGGATTAGAAAATCTTTTGTTGAAAGAATTTTGCAAATTAAAAGCATTGCCAAAAGATTCTTGTGAGTTACAAAATATTTCGTCGAACAAATCTTGCAAATTAGAAACATTGCCGAAAGATTGTTTACCAATCATTTTGTTGAAAGAATTTTGCAAATTAGAAACATTGCCAAAAGATTCTTGTGAGTTACAAAATACTTTGTCGAACGAATCTTGCAAACTAAAAACATTGTCGAAAGATTTTTTACCAATTATGTTGTCGAAAGAATTTTCTGCATGCTTAATATTGTTTGTTTTAAATCTGAAAAATTATGATTTGAGAAATTATGATAGACTAAAATAGAAATTTAGATATCATAATGATATTAAAGAAATGGCAATAACATGAGAACGAAATTTGTTTAAATAAAAATAAATAAATAACTATTTTTGCCTAAGTTAAAAGTTTTTCTGAAATTGAAAATTTTTGCTTAAATTTTTTACTTAGAATTTTCAAAAAACTTTTTTTACAAAATTGCCTAAGTCAGAATTGTTTTTACTTAAAGCGATACTTAGAAATTTTTTTTTGAGATTGCTTCTGTGAAAATTATTACAAAAATTTTCAATGTTCTCAAAATTTTTTAAGTTTTAACCCTTAAATTTTTTCTTGCAACCCCATTTTTTTATGTGATCAAAGGGGGGAGAGGAAAAGTATAAGTTTAGGGGGAGGTAGGTAGACCAAAAATAATTTTTCTATCTGTTTGCACTTAATTGCAAAAATTAGTTAATTTATTTTAATATCTATTTTTACCCTAGCTTAACTTGGGTTGATCACATTAAAAAGGGGGAGATTGTTGGAACTCCAAGGTTGTTTTAGTATGATCAACAAGTTAAGTTAGGTGCTGTGTATTTTTAACCTTGTGTCTAAGTGTGCAGAAGCTTAGGAGCACAGGTAGTCGAGCGAAATACGAAGCTAGCGAAGGACGGCACCCGGTGTGTCCGAGGGACGAGGCGCTGCGGAAGAGTACACCGGCGGACGAGAACGAAGCGTGCGGTGGTTCTGAGGGACGAGAAGCCGGAGTGGAAGATTGCTCGGGGAGCAAGAGATGCAGCTAGCGAGAAGGTCGGCACGGGGTACGACTGAGGGACGAAGACTGCGGATGAGTACGCTGGCGAACGAGAAGGAAACATTCGGCGATTCCGAGAGACGAGAAGCCGGAACGGAAGCCTGCTAGAGAAGACCGGAAGTTGGGTTCGGGTGAGTCCTATTCCGGATGACAGAGATCACCCAAGCGAGCGGAAGACTCGGTCTGAGGCGAACGGAGCCGGAGCAGAAGACCCGGGGTGAAAAAGTCAATAGGGTTGACTTTTCCAGCCAGGGCGCCCGGAACAGTCCGGGGCGCCCGGAGCAGTCCAAGGCACCCGGAGCCCTTCCGGGGGCCCGGAGTTGACTTTTTCACAGGATCGAGTTTTGACTCGATCTGAACGTTGGGGGATAAAGTTTATCCCCCCAAGGCGCTCGGAACCCTTAGGGCGCCCGGAACCCTTAGGGCACCCCAACCAAGGCTATAAATATAGCCTTGGTCCAAAAGTTTTTTCAACAATCAGAACTCAAGCAATTCTTTCAACACTTGTACTTCGTCTGTAGTTTAGCTTCTTTTTGTGCGCTTCATCGTTGTACGAGGCTTCTCTACCTGAAGGAGTTTTTAGTGCAAGCATCTTCCTTGGATTAACAACCTCCCCGATTATAACCAAATCAATCACGGTGTGCCTCGTCTTTTTCTGATTTATTTTCTGTTTAGCCAATTTATGCAAGTGTTAGTTTAAGAGTTCGAGAAGGATTTGTGTTTTTGTTTTGTCAGGCTATTCAACTCCCCTTCTAGCTGGCCGCCGACACTCCAACAAAAACCACTAACTCACGAGTGGTTGTGTGTGCAGATCCATGTAACTGGCGATGTGCTCAATAATAATGGAGCCGACAATCACTCAGCATACAATCATGCGAAATGGTGCGTGATACTAAGCATGAAAATCCTGACCATATCTACCTCCATAAAACATGTATCAAAATAAATGGGTCAAAATAAATAGATCTAGCTACACGGGTCGAATATGGTAAATGTCTAGTCTAGTGTATCTTAAGGCATGGTATGTCACTACCACCATGAGCAAAAATAATCATGGCAATAAACAAAAGGTATAAAACATGAATGCAGAATAAATAAAAGTATGCAACAGGTATCATGTAGTGACATACTAAAGCAAAGATAAACATAATTATTACTAAAGGCTATAACCTACTATGCATATCAACATGACATATCAAAAGAGATAAGTCAAGGTACTCGCTTTAAAAAGTGGAGATCGTCTCCGAAATAGACCCCACGTCGAGACGCTCGTCTCGAATCAAAGTCCTACAATACATGATATACGGATTTAGCTAATACATATAAATTAATTAACTAGATCAAATCCCTGAGAAGTTAACCTAAATCCAAATTCAAATATAAACCCTAATTAGATTATCTAACTCCTTAATTAATCCTAACTAACTCATTCGAATTAGGATTTGTAATAAGTATAATCAATCACAACAACTTATCTAAACCAATACTAAATGTAAGAATTTCATAGCACAACTTACCCAAAAATTTGTTCATGCTGTTACTCACAACCGGAGCTATAGCGGCTGGGTCCAAAGCTGGAACCAAGCAACTGTACTCAACCCTCCACTCCATTTGAAAAACGATCCCAAATCCAATTAGTTAAGAATTCTAACAATAATATACCTAAATCCACATCGCTGTTGAAGTTAGCAAGGATCTTTACCTAACTTTCCTCTTCCTCGGTGATGGCAGTAGATCCGATCAGATGCTGGTGGTGGCACTAGGTCAAGTTGTTGCCTAACTTATAGCCGACACTATCCAGAACCCACTGCCAGGGATCCTTCACCATCAGACAATTCCCATAATGATATCAAAACACAAGCCTCTACCAATCTAGAACCCAAAAGCAAACAGACTTACCCAACCGACAATTTCCCTCTCTGGCCGAAATCAGCGCAGTGAAGAGAGGCTAGGGCTAACAGAAATTGGTGCAGTGAAGAGAGGAGGCGTCGACGATCGTGGTGGTGGCAGCGAAGGATCGGGGAAAGTAGGCGCCTCGGATCTGAAAACTAGAAATGGTCGGCGGTGATTCGGGACTAGGGCACAGCGAGGGCATGCTGGGTCGATTGCATGACCGATATGGTCTCCAGCGAAGGGGAAGGTCGCTGTCAGTTGGAGGCAGGTACATGCGATCGACGATCGACAGTGAGATCGGTAGAGGCTGGAGTCGGGGAGATCGGCAACGGCTCGTCTAGGGCTCAGCGTTGATGAGGAGGATCCCGGTGATCATTGGCTGCTCGCGTGGGGACGCAGAGAACAGAGGGAAGAAGAAGAGGAATTATAAAAGGAATTGGGGAGAGAAAAGAAGAGGAAGCGAAGAAGGGTCGGGCACGGGTTTGACAACGGGAAGAAATAGAAAAGGAAAAGAGAATAAAATTTTTCCTCGTTCTAGTGAGGTAACTTAAATAGGCTTTCTCGTGATATAATATTTATCCCCGTAATTTACACCATACGACCTCTGAAAAATTCCTAGAAAGTTCCTAAAAATTCTGAAAAATTCCGTTAAGGTTATTTCATTATTTAATCTTATTATGTAATTAATATTTGTTGTCGTATTTTACAATAACTTTGTTGCTACTATAACATAAATGTTATTAAATAAGATAAGTCTGTGTTGTACTAGTTATGATAGTTGGTATAAAGTGAATGTTAGATCAATATATCAAGTTCGTATTGTAACAGATATGAATTCATAACTATTGCAACGCGAATTGTAACAGTGATGTGAACCCAAAGAGAAGAAATCTCAAGAACCTATAACAAATTGAAGAAATAAAGAAGAAAAGTCTAAATCAATAAGATGAATGAAAAAAACCTTGACCCAATTCTTAAGAAAGCATGAACCTTGGTATAGAAAATGGAAGACATCATAACTTTGGGATGGAGTTTGATAAGTCTTTGAACACCACAAGGGGATGTCTTGATAAGTACTAATTCAACAAGTGAGAGTCTCACAATGCTTTAGATTGAAACAAGTGAAAGATATATGTGTGACTGTCATCCCCTTTATTTATAGTTATAGGATGACCTAAAAATCCTAAAAAGTCAAAAGTAAGTCCATTTAATAAAGGGTTATGTAGACTACTTAGCCATTTTGAGCTTATGATATCATTACAACCCAAATTAAGGTAAAAATTAAGCTTACATTTCAAGCATATGTCTACATTAGCACATTAAACACTTCATTCATGGTTTTTGCCTTAACCCTTAAAATTGGGCATCCATTGATGCATAATAGATTGTCAACAACATGTACAGTGGGATGCTCCTTTTCTTTCATGTCCTTAACTTGATCTCTATCTTTAATTCCATGTTTCCCCCTCTCCTCAAAAGGATTCATTCTCGAAACTTGATCACCTATATCAAAGAGAGAAAGATCAAAGACATTAAATGTGCAGTTACATTATACTCACCTTGTAAGTCAAGTTTGTAGACATTATCATTGATTCGAACAATGACTTGAAATGACCTATCTTCTCGTGGATGCAACTTAGTATAATGTTTAGTAAGGAATCTATCATTTCTCATATAAACCCAAACCCAATCTCCAGGTTCATTAGTCCCTTGTTGGCTTGCTAGCATATCGTTCATTTCTCTTTTCAATTTACAACCGAACTTTGACATGCATTTGCCTCACAAACTCAGCTTTTCTTCTACCATCTAAACTAGCACGCTAAGACATAAACAAAGGTGACAAATCCAAAGGAGTTAAAAAGGTTGAACCCATATATTGTTGGTACATGGAGCATGAGACGATCAAACTTAAGTTTTGATTATGACAAAGAGTCCAAAGTTAACGTTACTTGTTGTCTAACAAGGTTGAATGAGCTTGCAAGAAAGTTCTAAGTGTGCTTAGGCAAAAGTCCTAGTGAATTCTAGGCAGGTGGAAAATCCTAGGGAGAGATAACCCTAGGTTTTAGGGGGAGATAACCCTAGGTGGCCGGTGGAATGTCCTAACTGCGGTTAGACAAAGCAAAGTCTTAGCAGGTCGAGCACTCACTTGGGCGAAATCCTAGAGTCGGGGACTCTAGGTGAAAATCTTGGTGGTGACAGATTAGGTGGAAGTCTGGATGGGTCGTGGAGCGGACATTCAACATGAAAACTTGAAATATTGGACGGTGAGCAAAAGTCCAGATGGTCGTGGAGGACTGATCTGGCAAAATGTAAACTCTCGTGAGAGGAGTAGGTGAGAACGTGTTACTCCGAAGAGGGAATAGTAAGTGTCAGTTCGACCTAGAGTTTCAACGAAACTCAAAGTCAGAACCGGACAGTCAGAGACTATCAAATTTATATTATATATATGGTTTGTTGTCTGTACTAACTTCAGTTTGCAGGGAAAAGCAAGGGTGGAAAAAACTAGTTTGAGCGTCTGGACTCCGAGCGCCCGGACCAGTCTCGCCCAAGGTGGGCGGCAGGCCCCAAGCGATTCGGGCGTCCGGACTTGGTCCAGGCGCTCGAACCCAAAAAATAATCCATAAGCCTATATAGAGTGCGTCGATTGGCTGGGACACATGATCTAGGCGCCCAGAGGGGTTCCAGGCGCTCAGAACAACCTATATAAACAACATTTGACCAAGGCTAAATAACAACATTCAAAACGACTTCTGCACTTGCACTTCTCTGATAAAGCCTCTACAACGTCCAAAAGCTCCGACGACGACTCTGCTGAAGTTTTCATCCCACCAAGTCGTTGGTATTTTTAGTTTTCTAATTACTTGTAATTGTTTCAAATTGTACTTGTAATCTTTACTATTGATTAGTGATTGTCCATCGAAAGCACTCTCACGTGTAGGCCTTGGAGTAGGACTCACCACAGGCTCCGAACCAAGTAAATCTTGGTCGTGTTAGCATTGTTTGTTTTTCGTTTCTATCTTTATTCCGCTACGTTTTATTTGACTATTTTAAATGAACGTGAAAGCCACGAGCGCTATTCAACCCCCCTCTAGTGCAACGATTCTATAATTGATATCAGAGCGGGGGCGCTTCGAATCAATGAAACCACCATTCAAGTAATTTTTTTTCGTGGTATTAATCTTTTAAATTTTTAGAGTCGATTGGAATTGGTACAGATGCCTCTTCTCAATTAGTTTTATCTCAATCAAGTTTTCTTCCTTCTTGAAGCTGGTGCAACACCACTCGAGTTCGTTTATTTAAATTCTTTATCCCACATTACTAAACCAAGACTTAGTCTTGGGACAAGTTCTTTTTTTTTTGTTCAAGATCTCCTTTTCAAATGGTCCACCAAGAAGGTTATAGCACTGCCTGCCCTTCCCTCTTCTTCGACGAAGACTTTGGCTACTGGAAGAGCCGAATAGAGTATCACTTGAAAACACAAGTTAAGATGTAGATAATCATCCAAACGGGATTTGCATATCCCACCGAAGATGGAGTCCTCATCCCGTGCGACCAATTGGATGCACCAACTAGAAAGAAGATCAAGGTTGGCACCAAAGCTACTCAAACTCTACAATGCGGCTTGATAAAAGAAGAGCTTAATTGAGCCAGCTCGTTTTCAAGCGCAAAGCAGCTATGGGAAAAGTTGATCGAGCTGCACGAATAAACTTCCAACACGAAGGTAAGAAAATGTGATTTGATATTAAATAAACTTTATAATATAAAAATACAGGAAGGTGAATCAAAAAGCCAACTTCATGAGTGGATTCAAGACCTGCTCAACGACCTCCACGCAATCAGTCAGAAGGTGGAAAACCGCGATGTCATCAGGTATGCACTAAATGCATTTCCGAAGAACACTTTGTGGGCATCCATGGTAGATGCTTATAAAGTATCTAAGGACCTTTCCTTAATAAAATTAGATGAATTATTTTCCGAATTCGAGCTTCACGAACAAACTAATACTACATTGATCGAGAAAGGTATTGCTTTGATTGCAGAAATAAGTAGGACATGAGAACCAAAAACCAAGCACTAGACTAAACCCGAGTCCGAAGATGAATCATACTCAAAAGACGAAATCACCACCGAACTAGTCAAACTAGTCCGGAAAGTACTTAAGAAGAAGAAGGCGACTCAATTGAACACGAATGCTAAGTTTGGAGTTAATTACCTGCTAGGACTGCAACAAGAAGGGATACTATAAGCCTGAATGTTCAAACCAGAAGAAAGGAAGGTGTTAAAGGCAACATGGTCCGATTCATCGGAAGAGTCGGACAAAGAAGAACACGAGCAAGCAAGCTTTATTGCTCTGCCAGCACAAGCGTACATTGTCAAAACTGAGTCTGAGTCCAAAACCCGCGCAGAATAAAAAATTGAGTTCGAAAGAAGTCACGAATCCGTATCCGTTTCCAAAGGGCCAAACCACTTTGTAAGTTCTCTGTTCACTGGTACTCAAATAGATGAATTACAAAACTTAATTGAATACTTGTTAAGAAAATTGACTAAATCCAATCTCTAGGCCAAGTCACTCCAAAAGGATGTAACAGTCCTTAAGGAAGTGACTAACTCGATTTCTTTGATTGAGAAAATTCAAGAAGGAACCTCAACTCAAGTCCAACAACTTAAGGAAGAGAATTCCACTTTGAAAAGTCAAGTCAAGGAACTTGAGGACACGTTGGAATGGTTCACCTTGAGTTCCAAGAATCTTGATCTGATTTTGGAAAACAAAAGGCCGTATACAACCAAATCGGACTTGGATACAAGGCCAAAAATTGATTCGAATCTTACTTATTTTTAGTGAATCGATCAACTAAGAACCTAGTTCAAGCATGAGTCCCCAAATCTAACTTGATTAATCAAGTCAGACTTGATCAATATTAGATTCTCAAGGATTAAAATAGAAAGACCATCTTTATAAATAAACCTGATTGATGCTTGATTTACTGTTTTTCTCTTATGCATGCTTAGATTAGGATAGATAAGGACTTAGGCTTGATATATACTTGACTAATTAGACATAGGATTTTCAGAAAGAAAACTAAATATTTAATTTCTTTAAAAGGCTTTGTCTAGAAATGGTTGATGATCTAATACTCAAGAAGGTCTAGTGCCTCGTCACAATCTGGAAGTCAATTATTGAAATAAATATTTAATTGACTAACTGTTAAACCTTAGTTTAACTTAAATAAAAATCAATCATTAGATTTGAATTTAAATTAAAAATTAAAAGTAACCATCTCATAAACCTTATAAGGTTCCCTAATTGAAAATCTAGAAAAGGGTGAGATGGATCTAGGTTTAAAATAATAAAGTAGTTAACTCAAATTAATTAAACTCAATTCAATTAAGTTAACTAAAATTCGACTAAAACTAATTCAATTAATCGAAGTCATCTTAATTAATTTTAAATTATTAATTAATTTCAAAAGTATAGTTAATTTTAAATTATTAATTAATTTTAAAAGTATAATTAATTTCAAATTATTAATTCATTTTAAATTATTAATTAATTTTAAAAGTATAATTAATTTTAAATTATTAATTTCAAATTCTTAAATATAATTAATTTCAAATTCTTAATCAATTTCAATAGAATAATTAATCCTAATAATTTCAAAAATATAATTAATTTAATTATTTTTCAAAACATAACTTTTAAAATTCAAACTTAGTTATTTTTCAAATTAAAATTTAAACTTAAAAATTCAAATTTAATCTATTTTGATATTCAAAATCAAACTATTCTCCTTACACTTAAATATCTTTTAGAATCTTCCATCTCACACAAACTCATAAATTTAACATGTTTGATAACCTAGAAAAGGTGGGATGAAAAATCAAAAAAATAGGTAATTACTTTTATCTTATTTTATTTGCTTGGATTCTATGACCCTAAAAATTAAATAATTTTCGTAATTTTTTTTGACATTGATCAAGGCAGAGTGAAAGAACTCAAGTCAAACATTTTTCTAAAAGTTAAATATTTTCTCAAAGTTAGAGTTTGTTAATTACTCTCAAAATTAAATATTCTTTTAAGTTAAAAGCATTTTCTTTAAGTTATTTCTTTTGTTTCCTTTGGTTTAATTATTTTTGAAAAGAAAGACTAACTATTTTTGAAATGTAACTTTAAATATTTTTTTTGAAAAAGAAAATTCAAATATTTCTATCTGGAAAAATAAGTTTTTGAAAAAGTATTTTTAACTAAGTTTTTATGTACTTAACTAAGTTGTTTTAAATCGTTTCAATAAAGCTAAGTATTTTTAAATATTCATTTTCTTAGCTAAGTATTTTAAAAAGAAAATTTTAAAACTAAGTATTTAGTTATATTTTTTTAAAGAAAATCTTTCTAAGCTAAGTATTTAGTTATATATTTTAGCTAAGTATTTAGTTATATTTTTTAAAGAAAATCTTTCTAAGCTAAGTATTTAGCTAAATTTTTAAAAAGAAGAATATCTTTCTAAAACTAAGTATTTAGTTATTTTTTTTAAGAAAATCTTTTCTAAAACTAAGCATTTAGTTAAACTTTTTAATCTTTCAAAAACTAAGTATTTTTAATCCCTTTTAAGCTAAATGTTTACAATGATAAATTCAAAGGGAGCTTCAAATTAAAAAGGGGTTAGTTTTTTTTTAACTATCCTTTCAAATCAATTTTTCTCTATCACTTAGTATCTTTTTGATGTATGACAAAGGGGGAGAGAAAGGTTAAAGTTAAGTTAAACATATAACTTTTAATTAAGGAGGAGCATAAGGGAGATTTTTTTTTTCAAAATTATTTTACTTATGCATAAGTTCTTTTAATTGTTTCACTTATGCTCATGTTTAAGTTCTTTACATTATTGTTATGTTTTACTTAACTTTGAACCAAGTTATCATAATCAAAAAGGGGGAGATTGTTGGTGCAGGGAGCATCAGACGATCGAACGTAAGTTTTGATTATGGCAAAGGGTCCAAAGTGTTGGTGCGGTTAGCACTAACGATTTAACCCAGGTTTTGATGAATGACAAATCAGGTTAAGTTAGTCTGTTGTTGTCTGACACTTTGATAAAGTGTGCAGGAGAAGTCCAGACAGGTCGACGGGCCGACCAGATGTTTGGCACGAAGTCCAGCTAGGTCGACGGGCTGACCGGATAGCTGGCGAGAAGTCCAAGCGGGTCGACGGGCTGACCGGACGCTTGGCGAGAAGTCCAGCTAGGTCGACGGGCTGACCGGATAGCTGGCGAGAAGTCCAGACGGGTCGAAGGGTAAGTAAAGTAAGTCACTGGAGGGGAGTGACTGCAAGGACGCGTTCCCGGGAAGGGAACATTAGGCGTCGATCCAGCTTAGATCCATTTCGGATATCTAAGTCAAGATCGTGACTAGATTCCGGTCTCGGAAAGACGGAATCTAAGTCATACTTTGCTTATCTATAAAACTGTGCTAACAATCTTTGCTGCAGGGTACATTTTGCCTCGGACTAACCTTTTCTTGCAGGAGAAGGACTTTCTGGAGAAGAGGGGCCCGGGGGGCGCCCGGAGGTCCGGGCACCCGGAAGGGATCCGGGCGCCCGGAGGCAAGTTTTATCCCCAGGACGACGTTGACACTTGGAGCATGCTGGTTGGGAGTGTTACGTCACATTCCAGGCGCCCGGAGCAGCATATAAAAGAAGTCCCAGGCAGGAGCTTCAATACATCTGCTTTCTGAGAACTCTGAGCTCAATCACTCTGCTACTCTGCGCTTCAACGACGTTCACAAAGCTTCGACGACTCACTCCGGTTTTCTTTTAATTCATTAGTTGTCGGTATAGCTTTGTTTTTCTTTCATTAGCAATATTTGTACGTAAATTGTAATTATCTGAATTGCTAGTGAATTGCCCAACGAAAGTACTCAAGGAGTACGGGCCTTCGAGTAGGAGTCGTCACAGGCTCCGAACGAAGTAAAAATCAACCGTGTTCATCTCTTTACTTCCTTACTTTTCCGCTGCGTTTTAACTCGAGATTTTCGAATCGATATTCACCCCCCTCTATCGAATTCAACGGTCTTACAAGTGGTATCAGAGCCAAGTTCCGCTCTGATTTGGTGCAACCACCAAACAGATAGGGGGTGAAATTTTTTTTAAAAACTGATATTATTATCTTTTTGGAAGATTTTTTTTGCATTTAAAATCTAAATTGGTGCAACACCAACTTAGAGTTTCTGTTTCTCTCGCACTGCTAATCCAAGATGAAGTCTTGGGATATTTTTCCAGTTAATTTCGTGTGTGTAGTTTATAATGTCTCAACAAGAAGGCTTCAGCACAGTACGTCCTCCTCTATTCAACGGGGATGACTTTTCATACTGGAAGAGGAGAATGGAGGTCTACATGAAGACAGACTACGACCAATGGATGAGCGTCACAAAGGCTTACAAAATTCCAGTAGACAACTCCGGGAACGTACTAGACCCTGAAGACTGGACAAATGATGTGAAGAAAAAGGCATCAATTGAAAACAAAGCCATCAATACACTACACTGCGGACTAACACGAGAAGAACTGAACCGGGTCGGACCGCATCAAAACGCTAAGGAGCTTTGGGATAAACTGATCGAGCTGCATGAAGGAACAAGCGACGCGAAGGTAACAAAGAGAGATTTGCTGTTAAATAGAATTTTTAATATAAAAATGCAGGAAGGAGAAACGGCAAGTCAGCTCCACGCGAGGGTCAAAGATATCCTCAACGGTCTCCACGCGATAGGCCACCAAATGGAGAACCGAGACTTAATCAGGTACGCGTTAAATGCTTTTCCGCGAAACAATTTGTGGGCATCAATCGTAGATGCCTACAAAATTTCAAAAAATTTATCTAAATTAAAATTGGACGAACTCTTTTGTGAATTAGAACTTCATGAGCAAACTAACGCCGGGGTCGAGAAAAGTGTAGCTTTATTTGCAGGTTCCTCTAAAGAAAAGAAGAACAAGCCTGAATCCGAAGAAGATTCCGATCAAGACTCTGAAGACGAAGAACACCTGGTGAACCTGGTAAGGAAAATGTTCACCAGGAAAAAGAGAAGCTTCAGCAAACAGGATCTTCAGAAGATCAGTTCGCCAGCCGACTCAAGAAATGTCACATGTTTCGGATGTAACAAAAAGGGGCACTACAAGAACGAATGCCCAAGATTGAAACTTGACAAACCAAAGTCAACAAAGAAGAAAGCCCTCAAAGCAACATGGGACGATTCCTCCTCAGACGAATCAGAGGGAGAAAGGCAAAAGCACCAAAGTCACCTCGCGCTGATGGCTCGCGAAGCTGAAACGGAAGACGAATCAGAGGAATCGGAAGACGGGTCCGAACCCGAATCGAGCCACGAGTCCGTACTCGTTTCCGAAGGTTCCAAAGAGGTATACCTAAACTTAAATCGTAAATTCTTTAGAATTATCTCGTGTTTAAATAAAAAATTAGTTAAATTGGAAAATAAAAATAAATCGCTTCTTGAGGAAAATCAAAACCTCAAGGAACAATTAAAAAATTCGAATCCAACTCAAGATCGAACACTTGAGGAGGAGAATTTATCATTAAAAAATGAACTTAATAAGTTAAAGGAAATGTTGGAAAAATTCACAACAAGATCTAAAAATTTAGATTTAATTCTAAATAACCAAAAGACATGCTATAATAAAACCGGACTTGGTTATAAGTCAAACTCAAACAAAACCTTTAAATCATTATTAACCCAACACAAAGCAACTAAACAAGCTTGGGTCCCGAAAGCGTGCTTAACCACGCAAGTAGGACTTAATCAATTCTATATACCTAAAGATAAAATACATTATATAAACTTGAATAAATCAGATCAAAAACAAAAAAATAAATCTAAATTAAAATCAAAATTCAAAACTCAACAAAATTTAGATTATCACCAAGTTGATTATAACTATAAAAAGAATCGATACAAGCCTAAAATTAAAACTTAAATTAATGGCCAATAATTCAGGGAGAGGCTCCAGAATAGCTGGCACCTCCAAAAACTAACTTACCCGACAGGGTAACCCAAAACTAACAAACCCGGCAGGGCAATTAGAATTAGAGACCAAGTTTAACTTGAATCATGGTATTGGTGAAATTTTTGGATGATAGTACATTAGGGAAACTTGGGCATCGCATGTCTAGAAAGATATGGTTTCGATCTGGTGCATTTGGCCAAGTGGAACTAACCGAAACTACCCTTAAATGAATCCTAACTAGTTAGACCAAGATTTAGTACTAAGTTCCGTGGATAGGACTATTCGGAAAACCTCGAAAGGTTGGTTACTCCTAATGATGTCCTTGTGACTCACCAAGCTTAGAAGTTTATCCGAAGAATGTCTATTTGTGGAAACCAAAGCTAAGTCTGAATCTAACACAAGTTAAACCAAAAGTCTGTAATCAAACCAATTTCATCTCACAAAATCATAGGATTCCCTGATTGATAATATAGTTCGGGTGAGATGAATAAAGCTTTAAAAATTAATTTCAAAATTTTAATTTTAACTTAAAAATTAATTTCAATTTTAACTTAAAAATTAATTTCAAAATTTTAACTTAAAAATTAATTTCAAAATTTTAATTTTAACTTAAAAATTAATTTCAAAATTTTAATTTTAACTTAAAAATTAATTTCAAAATTTTAATTTTAATTTAAAAATTAATTTTAATTTTAACTTAATTTCAAAATTTTAATTGTAACTTAAAAATTAATTTCAAAATTTTAATTTTAACTTAAAAATTAATTTCAAAATTTTAATTTTAACTTAAAAATTAACTTCAAAATTTTAAACTTAAATTAATTTCAAAATTAAGATTTTTTTTAAATAATGATTGATTAAAAATTGATAAACTAAGACTAACATAAAAATCCTACTTGTTGTAGGAAACCAAGTGGATTTTGGACAGTGGTTGCTCCAAACATATGACTGGAGATCACACCAAGTTCACTCAATTAACCTACAAAAGCCTAGGAACAGTTGCCTTTGGAAACAACGGTAAACTCAAGATAATTGGTATAGGTAATATTGAATTAAAAATAGATTTCATAATTACAAATGTTCTACTTGTTGAAAATTTTAAATACAATCTTCTGAGCATAAGTCAATTATGTGACACTAGGTATAAGGTAAAATTTCTATCTACAGAATGTTTGATCAAACATCTAGATAATCCAACTATAAACCTAAAAGGCTTTAGAAAAGACAATATTTATGCCATTAACTTAACCACTTCTTCAGTCAAGTGTTATTTAACACAAAAAGAAGAAACCTGGTTATGACATAGAAGAATGTCACACACACATTTCAGAAACATAACTAAATTAAATGGTCTAGTTAGAGGCTTACCAAAATTACCTAACTTAGATTTAACGATATGTAATGCTTGTCAACAAGGCAAACAAACAAAATCTACCTACAAACCAATTAATGAATCCCAAACCAACTCAGTCCTAGAACTTTTACACTTAGACCTATTTGACTCCCATGGAGTTAAATCAATAAATGGAAGTCTATACTGTTTAGTTATAATAGATGACTATTCTAGGTTCACTTGGGTCAAATTCTTAAAAAATAAAGATGAAACCTTTGAAATTTTTACAAATTTCTGCAAACAAATTGAAAATGAAAAAGGCATAAAAATTAAAAGAATCAGAAGTGATAATGGAGGAGAATTTAAAAATCATAATTTTGATAAATTTTGCCTTGAAAATGGCTATCATCATGAATTCTCTTGCCCTAAAACTCCCCAACAAAATGGAATTGTAGAAAGGAAAAATAGAACTTTACTTGAAGCATCTAGAACTATGCTAAACGAATACAACTTACCTAAATATTTTTGGGCAGAAGCTGTTAGTACAGCCTGCTATGTACAAAACCGAACAACACTAAACAAAAAACACAATAAAACATTTTTTGAAATATTTTACAACAAACAACCTAATATAAAACACTTTAAGGTATTTGGTTGCCCAGCCTTTATCCTAAATACTAGAGAACACTTAGGCAAATTCACTTCCAAAATAGAAAATGGAATTTTTTTAGGGTATTCTCTGAATAGCAGAGGCTACAGAATTTATAATAAAGTTACCTTAAGAATTGAGGAAACCACCAATGTAAAATTCAAAGAATCCAATCAAAACCTAGAACAACCCCAACCTCAACCAGTTGACCCTGTTCATGAACATATCAATTCTGAAGGAACAAACCAAACCCAAAATCATGAAGAAGAAGAACAACTACAAGAAAGTCAACCTTCTAGAACCATAAGAGTCAACCCAAACCATCCTACTGATCAAATAATTGGTGACCCAGACCTTAGGGTCCAAACTAGGTCATCTTTCAGAAACCTAAGTCAAATCTCGTTAATCTCAAATATTGAACCCAAAACTGTAGTTGAATCCCTACTTGACCCAGACTGGGTCATAGCTATGCAAGAAGAATTAGCTCAATTTGAGCGCAATGAAGTTTGGGACCTAGTACCTCCACCTAACGATAAGAAAATAATAGAAACCAAATGGGTATTTAGAAACAAGTTAAGTGAAACTGGAGAAATTACTAGAAACAAGGCCAGGTTAGTTGCCAAAGGGTTCAGTCAAGTTGAAGGACTTGACTATGATGAAACTTATGCCCCGGTAGCTAGACTAGAGTCCATTAGAATGTTACTAAGCTATGCAGCCCATAAAGGATTCAAACTATACCAAATGGATGTCAAGTCTGCCTTTCTTAATGGATTGATAAAAGAAGAAGTTTATGTAGGTCAGCCACCTGGTTTTGAAAGCCTAGAACACCCTGATTATGTCTACAAATTAAAAAAGGCATTATATGGACTTAAACAGGCACCTAGGGCATGGTATGAAAGACTAACCTCTTACTTAATCTCTAAAGGGTTCAACCAAGGTCAAGTTGACCCAACACTATTTGTGAAATCAATAAAAGAAGATATTTTTATAGCTCAAATCTATGTAGATGATATCATCTGTGGTTCGACAAACTCAGAATTTTTAAACGAATTTACAAACCTAATGGAACACGAATTCGAAATGAGTCTGGTAGGAAAATTAACTTATTTTCTAGGGTTACAAGTCAAACAAACAAATGAGGGAAATTATATTTATCAACAAAAATATACTAAGGAGTTACTTAGAAAATTTGGAATGGAAAATGCTAAAGAAATAAAAACACCTATGGCCGTAAACACAATCCTAGATGATGATCCTAATGGGAAATCTGTAGACTTAAAACATTATCGGAGCGCAATAGGTAGTCTACTTTACTTAGCTACAAACCGACCTGACATTTTATTTGCAGTTAGTATGTGTGCTCGATACCAAACCTGTGCTAAAGAATCTCATTTGACTCAAGTCAAAAGAATCTTTAGATACCTCAAGGGAACCACAAATGTAGGAATTTGGTATCCTAGGACCAACAACTTTGAATTAATAGGATATTCTGACTCAGATTATGCCGGATGCAAATTAGACCGCAAAAGCACAAGTGGTGGATGCCAACTACTTGGTCCATCCCTTGTCAGCTGGTTTAGTAGAAAGCAACACTGTGTTGCACTATCTACAACTGAGTCAGAATACATAGCTATAGGCGAATGTGTTGCACAATTATTATGGATGATGCATACTCTAAAAGATTTCAACTTAAATATCACAAATGTAAAAGTATTAATTGACAATATAAGTTCAATTAACTTAACCAAGAATCCTGTGCATCATTCAAGAACCAAACATATTGAAATCAGGCACCACTTCATCAGGGATCATGTTACTAAAGGTGATATTGAACTCAAGTACATTGAATCTAAATCAAATTTAGCTGACATTTTTACAAAACCACTCCCTGAAAGTGAATTTAGCAACTTACGACGACAATTAGGGATGTGCTCAATAGACTAGGAAATTTCAAAAATACTCTCAAAAATGGTTTCATCAAATTATAGGTTAAATTTGTCTATTTTCAAAACTTTCCATTTTTAGATTTTCAAAAACAGTTTTGGCCTTAGATTAGTTTTTGAATCCTTAGAAAGCATGTACCCATAGGATTAGTTTTGAGCATCTCACCAACACCTTAGGTTTACCTTGCTTGTGTTTGAAAAACATAGAAAGGGGTGAGATGCATAGGTCAACTGTCTGGACTTAAGATGCTTATATCAGTGCATCGGCATAAGTCTGGACGTTAAATACAACTCAGATATTAATCAGATTAAGCTCATCAGTCAAATCAAACACTGACTGCTTATAATCAACTTAATCTGACTAACCAAGTGAAAACTGCTATTTTCTGATAGTTAGTTAGTAACTGATTGGTTAGACAGCTATGTAAATTTGAGTATCAAATTCAGGAGGATTAACTAAAGCGTTTTTTTTAAATTTCTTTTGAAAATTCTACTCCAATTACTTTGAAAATCTTATATTAAAAATTCTTAGCAAATATTTTCAAAAGCTTTATCTTAGATATCAGGTTCAGGGGGGAGAAATAAAACTAATTCAGTTTTTCAAAACGAATTTTAAGCTTAATTTTGAAAATCAAAGTTTACAAACAACTTTTTTAAAATTGTGAAATTTTTTACAAAAATTTGAAAGTTTGAAAGGTTTTGAATCTAATACTTTTAAACTTTGAAAATTTGATTTTGAAAAAAAAAATTTACAAAAAGATTCTAAAAATATGATCTTACTTTTACCAAACTCCTTTGAAAACTAAAAGTAAAGATTTAAATTTAATTTAACTTTACTTTGAAAATTGTCCTGAATCTAGTTCTTAAAATTTGATTTTACTTAATTTTGGCATTTTGATTTGAAGGTTAAATTTTACAAAATTTTTTTTTTTTACTAAAGCTTCTCAAACTCATTTTCCTTGATTTTGAAAATTGAATCTTTTACAAACTTAGTGTTGAAAAATAAATTTCAATTAGTTTTGAAAAATAGATTTTTTCAAACTTAGTTTTGGAATTTTGGTTTTTCTAAAAGCTAAAAGCTACTGCTTTATACAAGTTTTGAAAACTTTATACTCCCCCAAATCAACTTATTTTCTTGGATTTAAAAATTATATTTTTTTCCCTTGAATTCTGAACCAAACTCAGTTATCTTTTAAGATTAAGTGTTATTGTTTTCAGTAACTCTACACTATGCTTGTTTACTCTTGCTTATTTTTTTGATGAATGCCAAAGGGGGAGAGTTAGGTGGTTAAGTTAGCTAAACCAGAATTGAAAATACAAACTAACTTAAAAACCCTTTAAATGCTTGTTTTTTTTCTTGCATATGTTTTCACTAACTTAACCAGGTTGTCATTCCATCAAAAAGGGGGAGATTGTTGGTGCGGTTAGCACTAACGATTTAACCCAGGTTTTGATGAATGACAAATCAGGTTAAGTTAGTCTGTTGTTGTCTGACACTTTGATAAAGTGTGCAGGAGAAGTCCAGACAGGTCGACCAGATGTTTGGCACGAAGTCCAGCTAGGTCGACGGGCTGACCGAATAGCTGGCGAGAAGTCCAAGCGGGTCGACGGGCTGACCGGACGCTTGGCGAGAAGTCCAGGTAGGTCGACGGGCTGACCGGATAGCTGGCGAGAAGTCCAGACGGGTCGAAGGGCTGACCGGACGTCTGGCAGGTAAGTAAGGTAAGTCACTGGAGGGGAGTGACTGCGAGGACGCGTTCCCGGGAAGGGAACATTAGGCGTCGATCCGGCTTAGATCCATTTCGGATATCTAAGTCGAGATCGTGACTAGATTCCGGTCTCGGAAAGACGGAATCTAAGTCATACTTTGCTTATCTATAAAACTGTGCTAACAATCTTTGCTGCAGGGTACATTTTACCTCGGACTAACCTTTTCTTACAGGAGAAGGACTTTCTAGAGAAGAGGGGTCCGGGCGCCCGGAGGCAAGTTTTATCCCCAGGACGACGTTGACACTTGGAGCATGCTGGTTGGGAGTGTTACGTCACATTCCAGGCGCCCGGAAGGGATCCAGGCGCCCGGAAGGGATCCAGGCGCCCGGAGCAGCATATAAAAGAAGCCCCAGGCAGGAGCTTCAATACATCTGCTTTCTGAGAACTCTGAGCTCAATCACTCTGCTACTCTGCGCTCCAACGACGTTCACAAAGCTTCGACGACTCACTCCGGTTTTCTTTTAATTCATTAGTTGTCGGTATAGCTTTGTTTTTCTTTCATTAGCAATATTTGTACGTAAATTGTAATTATCCGAATTGCTAGTGAATTGCCCAACGAAAGTACTCAAGGAGTACGGGCCTTCGAGTAGGAGTCGTCACAGGCTCCGAACGAAGTAAAAATCAACCGTGTTCATCTCTTTACTTCCTTACTTTTTCGCTGCGTTTTAACTCGAGATTTTCGAATCGATATTTACCCCCCCTCTATCGAATTCAACGGTCTTACACAAAGTTCAGGTTACTTGTTGTCTAACAAGGCTGAATTGTTAGGACCAAAAGTAGCTAGAGGGGGGGGGGGTGAATAGCTCGTCGCGTTCGCTCGGTGCGCTTCGTTGCTTGTTTCTTCTTGGATGTGCAGCGGAAAATACAGAAACAAACACAAGCACGCTAACACTAGGATTTTACTTGGTATCCACCTCACAAGAGGTGACTAATCCAAGGATCCACACCAACGCACACACCCTCCACTATGAATAACACTCCTTTATGGTAACTACCAAAGGCGGAGAAGCCCTACAACACTCTCAATACAAGAAGAAGAAAGGGAAATACAAGTTAAGCAAAAGCTTACAAGATGTGCAGTAAAAACCCTAACCCTAACTTCTTCCTCTTGCAATAGATCCGCCTCTTGACTTGGAAAGCCTCCAAGAACCTTCAAGAACTGGCGATCACGTGCTTGTAGAGAGCTGTGGAGGAGCTGGAATGAATCTGAGAAGAGCTCGTGAAGAGATGCCGAAGACCACGCTCGCCTGCGGCTTTAAACCCGACGCAGCGGATCCCGATCGATTCGAATGTTCCGATCGATCGGGAGGCTTTGGATCGATCCACGGATCGATCCGAGCATCCCGCGTGCAGAAGCGCGCTGGATCGATCCACGGATCAATCCATCGCTTATCGCGCGAAGCAGCCGCGTCCATCGCTGATCGATCGGGACCTCTGATCGATCCACGGATCGATCCGAGCTTCGCGACAGAAGAATGCGGATCGATCCAGCGATCGATCCCACTGATCGATCCACGGATCGATCCGGCGCTATTTTGCCCAAAACCAAGTCCCAAACCTCCCTAACCAATATCCGGTCAACCTTGACCTGTTGGTACATCATGCCTCGCATCTGGTTACTCCCTTGACCTGCTAGGACTCCCCACCAAGTGTCCGGTCACTCCCTTTGACCCACTTGGACTTTTACTCGTCGTGCCAAGTATCCGGTCACTCCATTGACCTACTTGGACTTCCACCAGATGTCTGGTCAACCTTGACCCATCTGGACTTCCTTCCTTGCCAAGTATCCAGTCAATCCTTTGACCTACTTGGACTTCCACCAGATGTCTGGTCAACCTTGACCCATCTGGACTTCCTTCCTTGCCAAGTATCCAGTCAATCCTTTGACCTACTTGGACTTCCCAACACCAGATGTCCGATCATTCTTGATCCATCTGGATTTCCTTCCTTGCCTAGCTTCACTCACTAGGGTTTTCCATCTGCCTAGCTTCACTCACTAGGACTTTCACCTGGCTTCACTCACCAGGACTTTCACCTAGCTTCACTCACTAGGGTTTTCCATCTGCCTAGCTTCACTCACTAGGACTTTCACCTGGCTTCACTCACCAGGATTTTCCATCTGCCTAACATGCCAGTTAGGACTTCCCAGTCAAGTATCCGGTCAACCTTGACCTACTTGACTCTTCTTCGATCAATATCTTATTGTCAAACATCTAAACCCAAACCAAGACTCAGCTTGGTTAACCAGGTCAACCTTGACCTGAGGGATGTTGCACCAACAATCTCCCCCTTTTTGATGTTTGACAATACCACAATAACCCTTACAATCCCACATGTAAGTTATGCTAATCCTATAGCCTCCTTCTTCATGCCACTAGGTAATGAACCCATAAATTAAGCTTTTCATTCTCCCCCTAAGAGGGCAAACTCCCTCTAGGTAATGAAAACCTAACTTACTTCCTTTCATTCTCCCCCTATTGGCACACATCAACCCCCTACGCATAAAACACATCAACCCGTCTTTGGACACACATCAACCTATGCTCCAATTTTGGGCACACTTCAACAACTCCATTTGTTGAAGACTCTCCCCCTGAAGAGTTGCTCATCGTGATCACAATTTCACTCATTGTGATCAACTTAATATCGAAGGTCCCATACCCTTCATTATCCTTAACTTCTCCCTCAATGTTGACAAATACCCAACCTTGAGCATTTTCAACCACTTGAGTTGCCACTTGAAATGATGAGGATATCCACTCCCCATTTATCCCCATTTCAAGTTTAAATGCTCAACCTTGAGCAAGTTCACAACAGAAGGTTAACCACCTTCCAAGGTTCATGAAAAATAATTTTCATGTCTTTAAAGAGTCCCTCCCCCTAAAGACATGGTGGAAACTTCTGTCATTGCACCAACAATGACTTGGAATCCCTAAACCTTTAGGAAACCCAGATTTAGAAGTTTTGAGGTTCAAATGTTCAAAATTTGAAACAAACCTCAACCTAAACTTCAACTTAGCCTTCCTTTACCATTCCATCCTTGTTTTCAACACGAAAACACCCTTTTTATGTATACAAATGTATTTTAAGGGTTTGGAATGAGTACCTAGACTAAAAATAGGTTCAAAGTGCTGAACTCAGGCTTTCCCAGCCAAAATCAGCAACTTGGATCGATTGGAGTTGGGTTCCAATCGATTGAACCTCGCTGAATCGATCCACTGATCGATTCAGACTCCCTGGATCGATCGGCTGATCGATCCAGCGAGCTTCTGCTCGCGGGAATTGCCTTCTGAATCGATCCACGGATCGATTCAGGCACTCTAATCGATCCATGGATCGATCGGAGCTCCATTTCAGTCAACTTCAGAAACCCCTAGAAAATTCTACAAAAATCCAAAAATTATGAAATTTCGTGTAGACATTGTTTAGGGCATATATTATCAGGAAAAAATAGTTTTCTATGAAAATACATCATATTTTCAAAGATTGACACAAACTTGAAAACTTGCAAAAACTTTAGTGTTTTCTTTAAGTTTGTGTCTAACTATTCAATGGTGATTACTATCAAAAGATAGCCTTCACCAAGGTTTTCCAAAATCATTTTGAAAACTTTTTCAAACCAATATCCCACCATATTCCTTGGGCTTAATGCACATGACTTGTACATTAGCTTTCCCAATGATGGGAAAACACATATCTATGTGTTTTGATGAAACTAAAACTCAAAAGAATGCACTAAATCAGCATCTTGAGTTTTGTTCATCATCCTAACATCTCACTTGTATCTAATGTGCACTAAAACACATACAAGTCATCTTATAGGTCTTTGTGAGATGTAGATTTTGGTTTTGCCCTAATCTAGGGATCATGCATATCTATCTAGGCATTTTGGAGATATTAGGCACCCACCTAGGATGTCACTTGTTAATAAGTGTTGTTAAATGCCTTTTGTCCTTAATTACAAGGAATTAAACTTTATGCATGATAATGTTATGACATTCATCAAAAAGAAATAATTTTCAAAAGAAAATATCCTATACCTACATGATGTATGAATGTCATGACATGGTATTTTTGGATGTTTCATAATAAAACATGAACGCAAAAATAGACATGATGTCATGACATATGATGGGCAAACAATCATGGCAAGATTTAGCATAAATAAAATATACCTAGATTAACTATCTAAGTATCCTTAAAACCTTAGCTAAACTTACAACTTAAACCTAGATTGCCCTAAAGTGCTTCAAGAAAATGTCAAAGCCTAAATTGGCATTTCTAATTCCCTTGATTAATTTATGCCAGTCGAAATTAAGCATATCCTCAAATGTTGGCATATTTCATTTTTCCACAAGAGTAGCACTTTAAAGTTAAGGCCCGGATTGCCTTAAATTTCCTAAGAACATACCAAAATCCCAACTTGGTAGCTCTTATGAATTTCCCAATATGTGCCTTTTAAGATTAAAATCAAATTTTCACCACTAGGCACATTTTACTCTTTCAAGGAGTAAATAATAGTTCCATTTCATTTTCAAAGGTTAACAAAAACCTTGAAAATGCTCCTTGAGTGTCAATTTCCTCAAAGTTGGGTTAACTACCCTTCTAATTGGAGTTGACACTCTCTAACCCATCTATGGGGTAGAGAAGATGCTCCTAGGAACCCAACACCTATTGGTGCTCCTTGGATGCTCTAGGTACTCACTAGGGATAACTTCCCTAGATACCTTCCTAGTGACCTTGTTGGGCTTCTTAGAAGCCTTGGTCACATTTTCTAGGTCAACCCTAGGGATAGCCTCCCTTGTGACCTTGTTAGTGACTTTCTTAGACTTCTTAGAAGTCTTAGTCACTTTGGTTGCAAAAATACTCTTAGGGATGACTTCCCTAGTATTCTTGACTTGACCACTAAACCTAGGGTTTGTTCCATAACTATATGGAACCCTATGATAACTAGGCACATCCTTCTTGTTAGGACCAAAAGTAGCTAGAGGGGGGGGTGAATAGCTCGTCGCGTTCGCTCGGTGCGCTTCGTTGCTTGGCGTTGCTTGTTTCTTCTTGGATGTGCAGCGGAAAATACAGAAACAAACACAAAACGCTAACACTAGGATTTTACTTGGTATCCACCTCACAAGAGGTGACTAATCCAAGGATCCATACCAACGCACACACCCTCCACTATGAATAACACTCCTTTATGGTAACTACCAAAGGCGGAGAAGCCCTACAACACTCTCAATACAAGAAGAAGAAAGGGAAATACAAGTTAAGCAAAAGCTTACAAGATGTGCAGTAAAAACCCTAACCCTAACTTCTTCCTCTTGCAATAGATCCGCCTCTTGACTTGGAAAGCCTCCAAGAACCTTCAAGAAATGGCGATCACGCTTGTAGAGAGCTGTGGAGGAGCTGGAATGAATCGGAGAAGAGCTTGTAAAGATGCCGAAGACCACGCTCGCCTGCGGCTTTAAACCCGACACAACGGTCGATCCCGATCGATTCGAATGTTCCGAATCGATCGGAGGCTTTGGATCGATCACGGATCGATCCAGCGCTTCGTGCTCAGAAGCGCGCTGGATCGATCCACGGATCGATCCGGCGCTATCGCGCGAAGAAGCATCGTCCCGATCGATCGACGATCGATGGGACCTCTGATCGATCCACGGATCGATCCGTGGATCTGATCGATTCAGTGCGGATCTGTCCTCTGGAAAAACGGCTGGATCGATCCACGGATCGATCCGGACTTGATTTTGCCCAAAACCAAGTCCCAATCCTCCTAACCAACATCCGGTCAACCTTGACTGTTGGTACATCATGCCTCGCATCGGTCACTCCCTTGACCTGCTAGGACTCCCCACAGTGTCGGTCAATCCTTTGACCCACTTGGACTTTTACTCGTCGTGCCAAGTATCCGGTCACTCCATTGACCTACTTGGACTTCCACCAGATGTCTGGTCAACCTTGACCCATCTGGACTTCCTTCCTTGCCAAGTATCCAGTCAATCCTTTGACCTACTTGGACTTCCCAACACCAGATGTCCGATCATCCTTGATCCATCTGGATTTCCTTCCTTGCCTGGCTTCACTCACCAGGACGTTCACCTAGCTTCACTCACTAGGGTTTTCCATCTGCCTAGCTTCACTCACTAGGACTTTCACCTGGCTTCACTCACCAGGACTTTCACCTAGCTTCACTCACTAGGATTTCCTTCTGCCTAGCTTCACTCACTAGGACTTCCTTCTGCCTAGCTTCACTCACTAGGACTTTCACCTGGCTTCACTCACCAGGATTTCCACCTAGCTTCACTCACTAGGATTTTCCATCTGCCTAGCTTCACTCACTAGGACTTCCTAGTCAAGTATCCGGTCAATCTTGACCTACTTGACTCTTCTTCGATCAATATCTTATTGTCAAACATCTAAACCCAAACCAAGACTCAGCTTGGTTAACCAGGTCAACCTTGACCTGAGGGATTTTGCACCAACAATCTCCCCCTTTTTGATGTTTGACAATACCACAATAACACTTACAATCCCACATGTAAGTTAGGCTAATCCTATAGCCTTCTTCTTCATGCCACTAGGTAATGAACACATAAGTTAAGCTTTTCATTCTCCCCTAAGAGGGCAAACTCCCTCTAGGTAATGAAAACCTAACTTACTTCCTTTCATTCTCCCCCTATTGGCACACATCAACCCCCTACTCATAAAACACATCAACCCGTCTTTGGACACACATCAACCTATGCTCCAATTTTGGGCACACTTCAACAACTTCATCTGTTGAAGACTCTCCCCCTGAAGAGTTGCTCATCGTGATCACAACCTCACTCATTGTGATCAACACAATAATGAAGGTCTCATACCCTTCATTTATCCTTAACTTCTCCCTCAATGTAGACAAATACCCAACCTTGAGCATTTTCTAACCACTTGAGTTCCCCCTTGAGTTCCCACTTGAAATAATGAGGATATCCACTCCCCATTTCAAGTTCAACTGCTCATCCATGAGCATTCTCTTAACAGAAGGTTAACCACCTTCCAAGGTTTATGAAAAATAATTTTCATGTCTTTAAAGAGTCCCTCCCCCTAAAGACATGGTGGTAACTTCTGTCATTGCACCAACAATGACTTGGAATCCCTAAACCTTTAGGAAACCCAATTGTAGAAGTTTTGAGGTTCAAATATTCAAAATTTGAAACAAACCTCAACCTAAACTTCAACTTAGCCTTCCTTAACCAATCCATCCTTGTTTTCACATGAAAACACCCTCCTTATGTATACAAATGTATATTTAGGGGTTTGGAAAGGTTACATTGACTAAAATAGGTTCAAAGTGCTGAAATCAGGCTTTCCCAGCCAAAATCAGCAACTTGGATCGATTGGAGTTGGGTTCCAATCGATTGAACCTTGCTGAATCGATCCACTGATCGATTCAAACTACCCTGGATCGATCGACTGATCGCTCGCGGGAATTGCCGTTTGAATCGATCCATGGATCGATTCAGCAACTCCAATCGATCCATGGATCGATCGGAGCTCTGATAGTTGCTGAAATTCCATTTCAGTCAACTTCAGAAACCCCTAGAAAATTCTACAAAAATCCAAAAATTATGAAATTTCGTGTAGACATTAGTTAGGGCATATACTATCAAGGAAAAATAGTTTTCTATGAAAATACATCATATTTTCAAAGATTGACACAAACTTGAAAACTTCCAAAAACTTTAGTGTTTTCTTCAAGTTTGTGTCTAACTATTCAATGGTGATTACTATCAAAAGATAGCCTTCACCAAGGTTTTTCCAAAATCATTTTGAAAACATTTTCAAAACCAATATCCCACCATATTCCTTGGGCTTAATGCACATGACTTGTACATTAGCTTTCCCAATGATGGGAAAACACATAACTATGTGTTTTGATGAACCTAAAACTCAAAAGAATGCACTAAATCAACATCTTGAGTTTTGTTCATCATCCTAACATCTCACTTGTATCTAATGTGCACTAAAACACATACAAGTCATCTTATAGGTCTTGTGAGATGTAGATTTTGGTTTTGCCCTAATCTAGGGATCATGCATATCTATCTAGGCATTTTAGATATATATTAGACATCCACCAAGGATGTCACTTGTTAATAAGTGTTGTTAAATGCCATTTGTCCTTAATTACAAGGAATTAAACTTAATGCATGATAATGTTATGGCATACATCAAAATAAAATAACTTTCAAAAGAAAGATATCCTATAGCTACATGATGTATGAATGTCATGACATGGTATTTTTGTCTTTTTCATAATAAGTCATGAATGCAAAAATAGACATGATGTCATGGCATATGATGGGCAAACAATCATGGCAAGATTTAGCATAAATAAAATATACCTAGATTAACTATCTAAGTATCCTTAAACCATTAGCTAAACTTACAACTTAAACCTAGATTGCCCTAAAGTGCTTCAAGAAAATGCCAAAACCTAAATTGGCATTTCTAATTCCCTTGATTAATTTATGCCAATTGAAATTAAGCATATTCCTCAAATGTTGGCATATTTCATTTTTCCACAAGAGTAGCACTTTTATATTAAGGCCCGGATTGCCTTAAATTTTCTAAGAACATACCAAAATCCCAACTTGGTAGTTCTTATGAATTTCCCAATATGTGCCATTTAAAGATTAAATCACTTTTTCACCACTAGGCACATTTTACTCTTTCAAGGAGTAAATAATAGTCCCATTTCATTTTCAAAGGTTAACAAAAACCTTGAAAATGCTCCTTGAGTGTCAATTTCCTCAAAGTTGGGTTAACTACCCTTCTAATCGGAGTTGACACTCTCTAACCCATTTATGGGGTAGAGAAGATGCTCCTAGGAACCCAACACCTATTGATGCTCCTTGGATGCTCTAGGTATTCACTAGGGATAACTTCCCTAGATACTTTCCTAGTGACCTTGTTTGGCTTCTTGGAGGCCTTGGTCACACTTTCTAGGTCAACTCTAGGGATAGCCTCCCTTGTGACCTTGTTTGTGACTTTCTTAGACTTCTTAGAAGCCTTAGTCACATTTATTGCAAAAATACTCTTAGGGATGACTTCCCTAGTATTTTTGGCTTGACCACTAGACCTAGGGTTTGTTCCATAACTATATGGAACTCTATGGTAAGAGGGCACATCCTTCTTAGCCTTTGGTTTGTATCCCAAACCTCTATGGCCATTGGATGGCTTTTGTACCCCTAAACCTAGGTTATGCTCTTTTTGCCCTAATAGGATATTTTCCATCCTTTTTAGGGTCTTTTCCATTTTATCAAGTCTTGACCTCAAGACTTGATTTTCCATCACTAAGTCCTTAGTTTTTGTTTTTCCATTTAGTTCATGAGCATTTTTGTTTCTAGGCTTGTAGCTACAATCCTTAGAGTTCTTGCCTAGACTTTTACCTACATTCCTAGCCCTAAGAGTGGTAGTTTTAGCATGAAGAGCTACATGTTTTTCCTTAATGCTATCATGCTTCCTATGTTCATGGTAAATAGCATTGAAATGATATAAATTTGACCTAGCATGCTTTTTACCATAATGTAAAGGAGTAGGCTCAATAAAAGATACCTTCTTCTTTACCTTGGAGGCTCCCCCTTGACTGGTGCCTCCTTGAGCCTTGATCATCTTCTTCCCCTTGGGACATTGACTAGGGTAATGTCCCTTTTGATGGCAAAAAAGCACACAATATGCTCCTTGCTCTTCTTTGTTCGGGGATGGTCTCCTTGGGCTTCACCTTGCCCTTTTGTGCCACTTGGCCCTTCTTCTTGGCCAATTTAGGACACTTGCTCTTGTAGTGCCCACTTTCCCTACACTCAAAACATATTATATGATTTTTATTATTAATTGAAATATTTATACCTTTGCTTGTAGGGGTGGCACTTGTTTTGGATGTAGAAGCTTCTCCATTTGATTTTTCTTGACTTGTGGAGGTAGAAGCTTCTTCCTCCTCTTTTTCTCTTGACCCGGATGTAGAAGCTTCTCCTTCTTCTTGATCCGGTGTCACCAAGGATTGCTCCCCCTCAATCCTAGAGGTGGAGGCTTCATCATCTTGAATATGAAACAAGGAGTATGCTCCCTCCTTGTTCCCTTCGTTGCATTCCCTTGAGGATGAAGCTTCTTGGATTTCCTCTTCTTCGGAGGTTGAGCATCTCTCAACCTCGGAGTCCTCCTCTTGGTCTTGCTCCAAAGAGTCACCCTCTTTAGATACTTCTTGATTCGGTACAGTGGAGGGGATCTCTTCATGAAGCTTGGCCAATTTGCTCCATAAATCCTTTGCATCTTCAAATTCTCCAATTTTGCAAAGGATGGTGCTTGGCAATAGATTGACCAAAAGCTTGGTCACTTTGTTATTAGCCTCGCACCTTTGGACTTGCTCTTGGCTCCACTTGCTCCTCTTGAGAACTTTACCCTTTGAATTTCTTGGAGCCTTGAAGCCTTCCATTAGAGCAAACCATTGCTCTATCTCCATCATAAGAAAATTTTCGATTCTTGATTTCCAAAAATCGAAGCTCGTGGAGGTGTATGGTGGAGCCACCCTCGTGTCAAATCCAAGTCCATCTTGGAATTGCATCTTGAAGTTGAGCTTGTGAATTCTTTGACTTTGATGAATTTGCTTCAACTTCTTCACCCTCTAGCTTTTCTTGTTACGCTTGACCCTTCCGGCGATGATTCCGGTGAAGAGCGGCCTCGCTCTGATACCACTTGTTAGGACCAAAAGTAGCTAGAGGGGGGGGTGAATAGCTCGTCGCGTTCGCTCGGTGCGCTTCGTTGCTTGGCGTTGCTTGTTTCTTCTTGGATGTCACTACAAGAAAAAAGCTAAACAACAACGCTTTTTTGGCGTTGTCGTATGTACTTAAAAAGTGATGTTGTAGATGGTGTTGTAGAAAGTCATATCAAAGACAACGCTTTAAAAGCGTTGTGGTTGGTCACAAAGACAACGCTTTTTAAGCGTTGTCTTTTCGTTCTTAAAAAGCGTTGTTATAGATGCTGTTGTAAAAATGCACATATCAAAGACAACGCTTTAAAAGCGTTGTGGTTGGTCACAAAGACAACGCTTTTTAAGCGTTGTCTATTCGTTCTTAAAAAGCGTTGTTAAAGATGCTGTTGTAAAAATGCCCATATCAAAGACAACGCTTTAAAAGCGTTGTGGTTGGTCTCAAAGACATTATTTTTTAAGCGTTGTCTTTTATTACTTAAAAACGTTGTCTTTTTAAATTTATAAAAAATAGTGTTTTTCTTAATTAAATAGCAAAAATTATAAAAAATACTCAAAATTTACATATAATTGAATATCCACAACCACAATCATTTTTATAAGAAGACTATTTAACAAATAAATAAAACTTTATATTATACAAACAAAATGTATACATATTGATCCACAAATTAAATTTGTATCATACAAGTTATCCTTAACTTCATGACAATAATTTTTCAAACACACAAGTTTTACAAAACCTCATCATTGACTAACCCCTGTTGTTGGTGTCCATCGCATGCAATTCATTGTTTATAGTCCAGCAATCTCTTCTTCTGAAAGGCTTTCAGCTATCACTCTTAGAGCCATCTTCTTCAACTTGTCATCAGCACACCTGGGGTTGTAGGCAATCAAGAAATTTTGTATGAAAACTTTCATACATGTAAATCTCGTACTAAATAATATGTCAATGTTATATATACATGTAATTCATACCGTAAGTGTGTTTATATAGAACTGACAAGTTTTCTTTAGGGCCAACTTCTACTCAAGCTCTTTAAACACTGCATCAAAATAAAAAAATTGGCATTAGTTCTGTGCTAAATGAAAATCATATTTAAAGGAAAAAGCGGGAGTGTTGTAGATGGATATATTAACCAAGCATATTAATGTTTGACCTGTCTTTACAAGTTCTAAGCATATATATTAACCAAGCGAGAGTGCTAGCTGTAGACTCCGAACCAAGTAAAAATAAACTATGTTAGCAATTGTTTTTACTTAACTTATATTCTGCTGCATTTTACTCAATTGTTTTTAAACGAACGTGAAAAAGCAACGAGTGCTATTGACATTAATTTTGAACTAGAATTAATTTTGAACTAGAATTTCTGTAATAGAATCTAACTTAAGTTATACCATGAGATTGACAATTATTTACACAATTGAGCTGAAGCAAGGTAAAAGTTCAACTTGACATGACACATTCACAGTCCCAAAATCGAGGACGACATTCTATTCCCTTCCAACACCCATGCGTCATGGAAATATATATATTAACAAACTGTAGACATTATCCTACTATCAAATTCTCAGAAGTCAGAAGTTGGCAATGGAAATGTGAATGCAGTTCAATTTATGAATAGCTAATGATCAACTAAGTTGATTTTGGTTAGCTTTCCAGCGAGAGCTTGAATAAGAAATCGCATGCAGTGTACAAGATTCTTAGTTCACGAAATTCCATAAAAACGGGTTAATTATAACAACATTAACTACCCATATTAAAAGATATATTGCATCTTTCAAAATAGGTTCACAAGAAACAAATCATCTAAAGAGGTCAATGCATGAAAACAAAATTCAAACAGCACACACCTAAGTTCGCTAACCATTGAACCAAGTGTACAATAAGCAAGTGGATTACATTTGTTATTTCAATTTTTATTCAAAAATACGATAATGATGAATAAGGAGAAATGAATGAAGTGCTGATAAAGATTTACAACTAGGCTTTTTTACCAAAAAAAAACTTTTAATTAAATGGATTTGCCTCGTACAGTAAAAAAAATCTTATTAAAAGGTTTTTCAAAAATAATCTTAACCATGGTAAATTACATTCACAATAACTTTCTAAATAATGAAAGTATGATACCTGATCCTCAAGGAATAATCTTGGCGGAGTACACCATGCACCGCGATGGAATTGATTGAAAGAACTGGTGCTGCTTAGTCCAGTAAAAGAGCTCACTTGGGACATTTGCGGACTTTGCTGCCCACCAACAGCAAGTTGCTCCTGCTCCTGATCTTGCTTCCTCAAAGCAATAATGTAATCATAGGTGCTGATTCCCTGTAAGCGCATCCATGTAGAGTAGCATGAGCTAGTTAAAGTGTCAATTTTCTCCAGAATTGATGAATAAACAACACCATATCGTTCAAATTCTACTATTTGTTTTCCACTATGGAAAATCTATCAGTTAAATAACAAGCTGTAATAGTTCAGTTGGATAATAAGTTTCAGTAATGCTCAGTGTATGGATGAATGCAAAGAATTTGAAAATATAAAAGATATATTCCTTGAAATAGAGATATTTGACCGGATACATAGGTTTGTTTTATATAAATGTAGGAGCTGTGTAACTGGTAGTGTTTGCTGTGTCACAAGTAGAAATATGAAAGTAGTGTACCTTTTTTATTAAAAGAATATGGAAGAAGAAAAGTTGTGCAACTGGAAGAGTAGCAACCATGGCTAATAAAGTGCACACAGCCTGCATTATAGAGACATTATCAAATTAGTATCAGAACCTTGAAAAATCCTCATTATGATGTGTGATTTTCATTCATTTTCTCTTCTGAGTACTCACCACCACAATGATAAAGGGTGCCAAGGAAAAGCTACTACCCAGCTTTGAAACAATTTCAGCAGAAAATCTCCTTCTCTCAACAAAACACAGTATCAGCACAAGCATCCCAACAGCCCACTGCAGAATAAGCTGGCCCAAGGTGCACAAAGCATGGAGACCAATCAATAGTCAATCAGAATGAAAAGGACCTGACATAAAATGCATTCTATGTATCAGGTCCTTCACGTACTAAGAAAATAGTATCTTCTAAGTTGATGCACACAGATGATAAATCTACACTAAGAAAATAGTGTCAATCACTATGCATGATTAATGAATACAACTATTGGAATGGTAGGAAATATTTGTGCTTACCAAGAGAAGAGCAAACACCATGAGGATGAAGAACCTTTTGTAATTTTTTCTTCCTATGCAGTTATTGATCCACTACAAGGAAAGATGAATACTGCATATTACTACAAGATAACAAAACATATAAGGTTGTGAATGGAGAAAACCCTCACCCTGCAATGATGATCAAAGCCATCAACGCATTTGTCACAGACTCTACAATGCTTACTATATTTTAGAACCTGCAATACAAACAGATAGAAATCATTAGAGAAAAACCAAGTTAATATAAAGCACATAAGAACTTTATTTTCTTGAAAAGATTGTGTGGCTCATCGTAAATGAGATCTCTATCACCTTTCTCCCTAATAACCAATATTCTGAATTATCCATCTTTTATGGTTATGCATTTGTCCAAAGGCCATCTGATCAAGCAATCAAAAAAAGTAAATTACTCATCTTACTGTCCTATTCTTTTTAAGACATCCTACCACACCACATGAGAAGCACCCACATTGTTTTGGTTAGCCTAGAAATTTGCAACTTATCACCTCGAATCCCAACGGTGGCATCACTCTGAATTATTGCACAACTTCTCCATCCATAGCAATCCAAACACCAGAACACGAAATGGCGAAGAAATATTACCTTAGTTAAGATGGAAGATTAAAAGTATTGATCAGGAAGAGACCAACAACTTTAGAAGCCTCGAAGTTTTAAATTTTGTCCATGCTGGTTGGCACAGGGAAAAAAAATTCATTCCATCTGCCAACTGGCACACGAAAAAGAACAAAACTACTGGTATGCTCCTATGAACTGCACCACCGCTTGCCGCCTTTAACACCTCATGTGTTCCTCTTTGTCGGTTGAAACCTACTATGTCACCTCATTGCCAATTGAAACCCACTGCATCCCCTCACGAGCAGTCTTCTGAACAGCCACCCACCGGATGAGGCCAATAGCTTTGAATGCCTTAAACACATCAAGCAAGGAATATAGAACAATCTGCTTGAACACTAATACTTTGGTTCATGTTCAAGCAAGAGGATAACAATCTCATCGACAGTTAGTATTTCCTTTTAATATAGAACACTAAAAAGAAGGAATATCAATGATGAAACAAACCTGAAAATGCGAGCTACTGAGGCAGCGAGCAATCTGCTTGAACAAGGTAATCATGCAGCGTTGGAACTCTGTCGTGAGCATCAAAGACCAAATATTACCAAATATTAAGATCACTGACAAACCAAATAATACCTTATTTTTAACAGCTATCTAGAGGATCTGGCTTTTTGACTTGAAGCTGGTTCAAAGAAGACAAATCAAATATACAAATACTAAGATGAAAGCATAATGAAGTAGTTAACTTTTTCTACTTTACCTGATTATAAGATCTACAGCTTCTTGCTCAGTATATTGCTGCACGAGTAATTATTAGAAAAACAAACCCAATAGTGGAACAAAAGCTTGATAAAGAAACTAGATAATTTACACTGACAGAACTTTACAGAATAACATATAATACAGTGCTTTGTACTTGCATATTAATCCAGAAAACATCCTTTCACCTAAGTGACAATTTTTCCAAAACATCATCATTCACAAAACATCATCATTCACTAAAAATTTTCACAAGTTTTTAAACTTCAATGACAACTTTTCTTTGGGGTCAACTGCTCAAGGTCGATCTGGTAACTATGCACTGCATCAAAAAAATTGGCATTAACTATGATTCCACCAAAAAAAACCACCATTCCATGAACTTAAATCTAAATAGAATTATGGCAACTATCATTCCATACCTATTCATAAATATGATCTTGTATGCACTCCGCCAACTCGGACCGAACCTCATCAATTTGTTCACGAGAGTACCCTTTTTTTGTGAACTGTGAGCATACACAATTTATGTTAATGGAAAAAATAATCAACACTGATCACTTTGCAATTTTAAATAGTTTATGTCAAATAATTTGAGATAAGCTAAATAATGTTACTATTGATTGCAGTGAATCTCTCTCAATAGTCTCAACTTCTTCAATAATTTCTCTCATAAAGCGCATCACAAAAAAACCACATTGTTTCGCATCCGGTTGTTGAGGAGCCTATATATAGTAATTAGAGTCAAATTGTTAATGAAAATTATACACATTACAATATATGTTAAACAAAAGTACACATACCTTAACTACTTCCCACTTAACATTTTTCCTACCTTTCCTTCCCTTGGTTGAATTAAACAATTTTAAGGCCCTTCATACGTTAAGAATATTTGTTAAATAAGATTTTTATTATAATAAATATTTACTAAAAGAAATCTGAACTCACATTTCCATTACGTATTTTGAATCATCATCGCGAATGCGGCAACTTAGGGAATCCAGCAGGTAAATAGCATCCTTGTAAGGTTCAATAACACTAAGATTCCAATGGAAACTAGGCAAATACATAGGATTAGATCATAAAATTGAATAAATTATCGAAAGGAAGCAATTGAAAGTGATGTTTTACTTCTTGCTTACCCGACATTACATGGCACTAACACTAGTTGATCTATTGATGCACTTGTCAGCTTATCTGCTAAAAGAGTTGCCCTTTGATTCAGGGTTTCAAGCTTAACTGATTTGTCTTGTGCCGTTTTTGCCAGATATGGGAGTTTGTGAGGATTCATAAATCTGAATTTCTTTGTCTTGGTATCTTTCACCATCTTTTTATACAGACACCTATCATTGCAAAGAAAAAAAATATTTAGATACTAAATAATAAAATTTAGATACAAAACACTCATAATAAGTTGGAAAAAATAATGATCACTCATAACACTAAGTTATGGTTGATGATAGTAACATCCATACATGAGAACTTACTATGAACAGTCTTGCATATTAAACATACCAGAAATGTATACATGCAAATTCTTTTATTTCTTGAGGACAAGCACATTTAAGATACTTAAAAATATACAAGAAAAAAGATATGAGCAAAGTACTTCCTGTCTAGAAGAACAAATGGCAGAAGCCAAACATTAAGGGCCGGTTGAAAATGAATGAGCTATATTTATGTAAAGTGTACCACATCAATTGATATTAGTAAACCTCTCAATAGAAATGATGAACTATTAACTTAATGAGAATAACATGGTATGAGAAAATTACTAGAAGTTGAATTTTTCAAGAGTAAACTTGTTCACACAACAATATTAGTAAACTTCTTGCAGTTCAAATCAGGGATTTTCTGTCTTGCTAGATATTAGAATTTCCCAGCAAACATAAAGCAATGCAGTAATTTCCCAGCATAAGTAAAGCAATGCAGTTGCAACCGAGAAAATAATATTTAGATACTAAATAATAAAATTTACTAACAAAACAATCATGTGGATTAAAAAATAATGATCACTCATAATAAGTTGGTGAAATTGTAACAATAAACCATAATAAGTTGCTAAAATTGGGAAGCAAACATGTGATGAAAAAGTTGCTGAAATTGCTTAAATAAACTTACTTACCATATGTAGGCAACGATCAAATTTCCTGAAATTGCCTCCAAATGATACAAAGAATTGATGTCCTCAAGGTCAAGAAAAAGTTCACAATCTTCATCAAACACTTCATTATCTAAGCACATTGATATACATTTTCCTCCATCTAGAGCATGCTTACTGTAACAATATAACATATGTAATGATCTTGGGACACTTGTTGACAAAGTAGGTTTTGATTTTTTTCGTTCAAACTTCTTCCTTCTAGGCTTCTAATAATTTCAAATATAAACAAGTTAGATAGCTAGGTTGAATAATAATAAAGTGGCAATATAATTAGAAATATAATAATAAAGTGACAATATAATTAGAAATATAATATCTCATATACCTCATCTTGCTTCACAATCTGCTGTTCAGGCCAAGCCACAACAGTTCCTATGGCATCACCAATTACTTCACATTCACTTGGAATTGGATATGGCAAAGGAGCGGATTTGTCCACTGCTTGATCAATGGAGACTCGAATGCAATTCTTGGGAAATGGAATACCATGAAGCATTTTTTCCATGCCATTGAAACAAACAATTGTACCATATGCAATATTTGAGCAAGATTCCAATGTCAATGCAACTGATTGACCCTAAAATATTAAAAAAAAACATGTTGATTATATTTAGTTTATAATGCTATAATAATAATGAATATCACTATAACTTGTATTTTACCTGTAAAACTTCGTCTTTACCCACAATCTGTACGTCATCTTCTTCAATATTCTTCTGATGAAACTTCACCGAGCAACTGCCTTTGTCATCAATTGAATTGTCCCATGCACCCCTTTTATGCATTAATGCTTCAAGTTTTTGGATGCGTACATCTTGTTCTAAAATTTGCATCTTCGCCTCCTTCAGCTCCCTTTTATGCTCAGCGATTATATCTAGGGTAACATCATATTTCTTCCTTGTTCTACCAACATTGAAATAGATTGTTGGGTTGATATGACCTCGATACCCCGGACACGCCCAGAATATTCCTGAGTTTCAAGTGCCTTGGTAAGAATATCCTCTTTTGCTCCTTCGCATTGCAGCTTACCCTCCCTCTTTTGCTGTATATATTCATCCTGTAATGCAACATTAAAAAGAATTATCAGTACTTTACCAAGGATAATTACCAAGGATATGCAATATTGGTTTAAAAAATACTGATGTCCAGGTCGGTTCTTCCCGTGATAGCTCAAGTCAAGTGCTTAGTAAGTCATATTGAACAAATATGAAGTTGACTTTGAAATATTTTTTCCTTTTTTGGCATTCAATCATATATTTACTTCTGCACAGTTCTAAAAAAGGCACATATTTGATTGAGCAATTGACTACAAGTTTAATAAAATGACAAAATTTTAATAAATTTTCACTACACAAACCCATAAAGAGAGGACCACCACATAATTGAAGCTAATTGTCTGGAGTTGCAGGAAAGAATAATCAAAAGTAAACCTGCTAAATGTGTATACAAATTAAAGAGTTCATTTTAATATATCGTTTCTTATTAACTTATTAATTGAGTTGTGCCTCATGCACTTATGTCCTTGTATGCAGTGTTATTCCGAAGTCTTTGATGCTAAAGGAGGTGAGTTAGTTCTCTGAAGCTCCCTCTCTTTCTTTTATACAAATTAACAATGAATGTGAATGAAAAGCACTGTTTGTTCTTTTGTTGCTGTTACCTGTAGTTAACTGGCGGGCCAGTAGGAGAAGTTAGGGAAGTATCGGACATGCATGAAATGTAATGTAAGTCCAAACAAACAAATTTTGTTTATCTTAAGTCCTTTATCTTATCTCAATTTTGTAATGTTAGGCGGGCCGGTAGACCAAACAAACTTCTCCTTCAGTCCTTTATCTTATCTCAATTTTGTTTCTTCTTCTGGATCTAATTTTTGCTTATAGAATTAGCTTTTTGTGAAATGTAATGTAAGTGCATGCGTATCACACCTTCCATTTTCTATAAGCATATAATATAATAATAAGATCGGTATTAAAATAGGAGATAATGAGTTATTTATAAGGAAATGTAGATGAGAATATTAGGATGAATATGTGGACATATGACAATGAAAAATATAAGACATGAGAATAATCAAAGTTATACTTATCAAGAAAAAACTGAAAAATAAATTTAAGATGAAAATATGTACGTAAACAATTAATAAATAAACGATGTGAAATTATAAAAGTTATACACATTTAGCAATGGTTGTTATATATTCTTTAATCTATATTTCCTAAGTGGGAAAACATAATAGAAGCTTCAGAGCAGTGGTCTGGGGAACAACTTTACTGGCCCTTGGGTTACTGAAGCTTACAAATTTCTTACTGCCAAGAACGTTTCAAACCTGGTTGATTTATCTGCATCTGTTCTATAGAAACTCTAGCTATCACCTCTAAGTTCTCAATGCATTCACCATTAATTGATTGCAGCAAAAGGAAACCACTGCATGTAATAGACTTTTCGACTTGATCTCTTCTCCAAGTAAGAACATTTCAAACCTAGATACCTAGTAAATCCACATCTGTTCTATATAAACCCGTCACCTCTAAGCTCTCAATGCATTCATTCACCATTTACTTCCTCAATACATGCTCTAGTACTGAGAATTCAAGCTATGCAAGGAATGGCTGTTAAACTCCTCATTGCACTGCTTGCCTTGGCTTCCTCACGCAAAGGGTATGCATGCATGCAACTTTACTCTCGAAAACTAGAAGATATATTGAAGTCATTATCAGAAGAACATGAAAATTTACTTACAATCTTGTGTACTGTGTCCACCAAATCTTCACCTTCAAACTCTCCTCCTTTGTTGGCGCGTCCTTTCTTCCACATAATAGCTCTATTGATGTCATTATCATCACATAATTCAGTCCCCTACAACAAAGAAAAATCAAATAACAAATGTGAAATAATTTAATGTGAATCAATTAGAGGGTTCTTAGAGGAAATATATTTTAAAAATACTTACAATTTCTTCAGCAAAGCGTGCATACCCTTTGCGTGAGAGTCGATGAGGATATCTATTTTTTTTCCTTCGCTCTTTTTGTTGATCACTGAGTTTCTAGTTATTTCAAACAGGCGACATATCAAATTTGAATAATACATAATGAATTATGATCGAATAGTTTCAAAAGAAAAAATTTAGAATCTTACAATGAAATCTTCAGAAATGCGACTAATGACAAACGCACGCCAATCTTCTCTTGTAATTTCAAAGCCAATAGGTGGCTCATTCAACTCCTCAGGTTTGTCACGCCTGCTTAAAATAAATTTTTGGGTGAGATGGGTCTTGTATTGCCTCCACTTACTGTTTGCAGACCTCAAACATCCCTTTTTCCACTTTGAGTCAACATTATAAATCAACTGTACATCAAATAAGTGGAAAACATTAATAAGATTAATTAAGACAAACATAAAATATATCTATCATTAGTAGTGAAATATTATAATTGTTAAAACATGCTAACTTGCTTACATTGACTGATTCCCATATTAATTCTTTGACAGCAATTGGGACTTGCTTCCATGTCTTGTATTTAATATTAACCTTTTGCCGAGCCAAGACACCAATGTAACTTTGCATGGCTACAGCAGCTGGTCCTATCGGTTGTCCAAAATTATTGAATGACACCTCATTTCTAATACCTTGCATTCTTTGCTTTGTAATCTTATCCAACTGTGTGCGACCTCTAGAAGTTCTTGAGGAGATAGTGTCTTTGGAATCCAACACTTTATCACCCTCGCAACTCTCTTCACGGGCAGCTGTAATGACTTCTTTACCCTTGTCCAACTTTGCAAGTTGCCCTATTCTCTTACTCTTTCTAGTAGAATCCATTGATCTGTAACAACTTAGACTGATCAACATAAGTTTAGTTAGAAACATGCATAAACTCACAGCAAGATGATATATTTACACCAACAAATTCACAACAGTATGAAAAAAAATAAAAGATAAAAGCAGAAACTTGCAATAACATCACAACATATCTGATTCGAATTAAAGTGAGGAATATAACATATTAATATTGTCCACAAATTCATCCTCATAGGTAAATTGTTTACACACTTATAATCAAAAGCAAAAATTCAGCAATTAAATATTGTCAATCCAACTTCCATCACAGTCTTCACGAATACATGGTGGTTCATTATCATCTTCTCCGTCAATATCCATTGATGGTAACCCCCTACTAAAACATTGATAGTGGATAGCAGTGTCCTCTAACTCTTCGCCCTTTAGGTATTCAAAGTAGTCTCTGTTTGGTGTTGCAAGTACAACACTCCATAAAGGATCTTCAGGATCTTCAATGTAAAATACTTGCTTTGCTTGGCTTGCCAGGATAAAAGCGTCAGATTTGAATCCAAGTCTATTGAGGTTTACCAATGTGAAACCAAGATCATCTACTTTAATGCCGTTATTATGCTCCACCCAATTACATTTAAACATTGGAAGTTGAAATTTATGGTAATCAACTACCCATATTTCTTCTATAACTCCATAAAAAACCATATCTGACACAATAGGATTTTTATCCTTTGCACTTGCAACTTGCATTGTCTTTGCAACTAAGCTGACTCCGGAGTTTTGAACAACTCGTATAGCATCACGCTCTTTTGTAGCATAAGTAACCCCATCAATCAAATAGCTAGAGTATTTTAGTACTTGCTTGTTAGGCCCATGAGCTATCCACATCAATCTTTCTGAAACTTGATGAGTGGAATGGTCAACTACATCAACAACCTAAATTTTTTATGCAATAAATATTTAATTATGCATAAATATGAAAATGAATGTATGCCAATATGTAATACTAAAGAAACTTACACGATCACGCAACCAAGTAATAAACGTTCGATTATGCTCATCTTGTAACCACTTCTTGGACTTAGCCTTACGAGGAAATCTTGCATTCAAATACGTCATGTGTTCCCTAATCAAATTATTTGGTATAAATAAACCAACAGAATGTAAGCAAACCACATTAAAATATTAATAAGTTAGATACATTACTCGATATAGAGATCAATCTCAGCATCATTTGCCAATACATAACGATGTGCTTGCGTCAACTCATCGTGAGTAGTGGAGTAGACTACTGCACCTGATAAAGGCTTAGTAAGTTCTATTTGTCGATGACTTGATGGGATCCCAATTGTGTGCACACTAGACAGATAGTCTGAGCAAAATTCAACAGCCTCTTCAGCAATATAAGATTCAGCCATACACCCTTCAGGTCGATTGCGATTTCGCACATAACCTTTCAAAATCTTCATGTATCTTTCAAATGGATACATATACCTATACCAAACCGGTCCACACAGTTTCACCTCCCGCACAAGATGAACACTTAAATGAATCATTATATCAAAAAATGAAGGGGGGAAATACTTTTCAAGTAAACACAATATTGTCATAATCTCTCTTTGCATATCATCCATCCTTGAAACATCTATCACTTTATTACATAACACATTGAAGAAGAAACACAAGCGAGTGATAGTGTCTCTAACATGTTTGGGCAAAACACCACGTATCGCAACAGGAAGCAATTGTTGCATTAAAGCGTGGTAGTCGTGTGACTTAAGGCCAATAAGTTTTAAGTCCTTCAACGACACGAGGTTTTTAACATTAGATGAGTAACATGATGGAAGTTGTATTCCAAACAAAGAATTCAAAATTTTCCTTTTCTCATCCTTACTAAGTGTATAACAGGCTGCTGGCAAAAATGTTTTCTTCTCCCCCATCCTTGGTGCCAAATCTGTCCTGACATTCATTTCCAAAAGGTCTAATCTCGCTGCTACTCCATCCTTTGTTTTTCCTGGAATATCAAGTAACGTTCCGATAAGACTTTCACAAATATTCTTTTCAATGTGCATCACATCAAGAACATGTCGAATGTATAGATGTTTCCAATACTGAAGTTCAAAGAAAATTGATTTTTTTTCCAGCATGATTTTACATCATCATTCGACTGAGACTTTCTACTCATTTTTCCCCAATGACAATTAATTCTTTCAACTCTTTCAAAAACTTCATCGCCACTTAATGGTTTTGGAGCAGGGTTAAATTCTTGGTTCCCATTAAATGCCTTCCGTTGCCTTCGATAAGGATGAGTTGCAGGTAGAAACCTTCTATGACCTGTATAAGACATTTTCCTACTATGCTTCAACCTTGTTGAATAGGTATCTTCACCACAAATAGGACATGCATGATATCCTTTCACAATGCATCCTGACATGTTCCCATATGCAGGAAAATCATTGATCGTCCATAATAAGATAGCCCTAAGCATAAAAGTTTCTTGGCGATATGCATCATATGCTTCGACACCTATATCCCATAAGCATTTTAAGTCATCAATTAGAGGTGCTAAGTAAACATCAATATCATTTCCTGGCTGTTTGGGACCAGAAATTAACAATGTGAGCATCATAAATTTTCTCTTCATACACAACCATGGAGGAAGATTATAAGTAATCATTAAAACTGGCCAACAACTATATGCAGAACTCATTAAACCATGAGGATTCATCCCATCAGCTGATATAGCCAATCTGAGATTTCTTGCCTCAATACCAAAATCTGGCCATTTGCGATCAACTATTTTCCAAGAAGGTGTATCAGCTGGATGGCGTAAATATCCATCACAAAGTCTTTTTTCGGCATGCCAAGTCAACTCCTTAGATATCTCTTTATTCCGAAACATTCTTTGAAATCTTGGAATAGGGGGGAAGTACCACAAAACCTTGGCAGGAATTCCTTCATTTATCATATTTTTTTTCCCAACTTCCACCTTGACATCCCGCAAGTAGGGCAATTAGTTAAATCCTCATACTCCTTCCGGTATAAGATACAATCATTAGGACAAGCGTGAATTTTTACATAATCCATCCCTAATGCAGATAAGCTTTTCTTTGCATCATACAGAGATAAAGGCAATTTATTGTCATCTGGAAGTATTTCTCCTAACAAACTGAGTAGGTCAGTGAAACTTTTATCACTCCAACTATATTTGGCCTTCAAGTTGAATAATTTCACAATTGCAGATAACCTTGTAAATTTAGTGCATCCCGGATATAAAGGTGTCTCGGCATCTTCAAGAAGCTTATTGAATTGGGTTGGATTCTCAGCATAACTATCATATGCATCATGAACCATATTTATTGGTTCCTCACGAACATATTCATTTGGCCCTACTTGGTCACTTTCATTTTGTGAAATCCCTATCGTAGATCTTTCGCCGTGCCATATCCATGTATGATATGTCATATCTATACCGTTACAATACAGATGTGCCCTGATAGTTTGTATATTTTTCTTCTTTAGATTGCCACATTTTGCACATGGGCAAGATATTCCCATATTCGGATCATTAGTGTTTTCCATTGCAAATTGCAAGAAAGACTCAACTCCATTCTCATATTCACGTGATAGTCTATCCTTTGACATCCAATCTTTGTCCATTCTTTATAACTAATCAATCAACAATGAGCTAATACCTAAAAATATTAACACAAACAATAGTGTGAAAGTATAACAAAATATTTAAACAATTAATCAAAATTGTATTTCTACCTGAAAATTTTTGACCATACAGGTTTCTCATCAAAATGCAATCCCAATAGCAATTTTCTCACTTGGGGAGATAACCTAGTTATCTATATTATCCATATGTACATGTTTGTTAGAGTCTACGTATAGGTAGTTAGGTACTTTTGCCTTGGTATAAATTGTAGAGTCATATAATATTGGAGCATTCACCAAAACATATTCTCTATTGAAACATGTTAACCTTTAGTTGAAAAATGAAACCATTCCAGGAAAATGCTTGAATTATAACTTATAATAAGCAACTTTGTTTCTTTAGCACTTGAGAATCTGCAACTTCCTCAAAGGGACATCAACATAAGCAACTCAATGCAATAGTGCATGATGTATTAAATCATACTTAAGCCATTAAGCTCTTAGAAGGCATGTGACATAAATATAACAATAGTAGTTGATATAAATTCAACAAACTGAGTAGGCACAAGTCACTGCCCAGAATTAAGATGAGATAATGCAGAACACAAGTTTTAGATACAATAAAAATGAGAGATATTCTCTGCGCATTAAGGGTACACAATAAAAATAATAGTAGAATAACACTAGAGATTGATTAATTTCAAGCTGCACATTATACCTGACGACAAAGAAAGGCTGGAATGTGAATAATATCTGCAACTTGGCCAACAGCTTCACACTGAATTTGAGAAAAAAGGATAGCATGTTATATGCTTCATGCTATTTTTAAGGATTAATACCTACTGCCAAAGTCTATAGCTAAACGTTTAAAAATTCCAGATTAAATCATGAGAAAATACAATCAGGGGAGGGGGAAAATTGATGCAGTATGAATCCGGCAAAATGGCTAGTTCGGAAAATAATCAAAAATAAACAAAATCTTATTCTAGAGGGATGGAAGAAATTTTACCTTTCTTTCTTCCGTTCCTCCTACTCTCGAATCTGCTCTGCGAGGAAGGAACTAAGATCGAAGGGTTCAGAGGAGTTGAGGAGCCGTGAGAAGATTAGGAAGGATAAGCTGACTTTGATTGAGGAGATGGGGAAATGCGAGATTAGGGATCTCGACTTGGAGGAGTTGGGCCGGCGTGAGGAGTTTTGCGTGAGGAGTTTGGGTCGAGATTAGGGTTCAGAGGAGATCACGCGGCAAGGAGAGGAGAAGGCGCTCGTGGAGAGGAGAAGGCGCTCGTGGAGAGGAGTGGAGAGGAGAAGGCGCTCGTGGAGAGGAGAAGGAGAGGAGAAGGCACTCGTGGAGACGCCATTACGAAGGGATGAGAGAGCGAAGTCGAGAACGAGCAGTGAAGGTAAGGAAGAGCAGAGAGAGGGAGGAACAGTGAGGGCAAGAGCAAAGATATCGAGGAGCCGGATCGAAGAACCGCGTGGCAGTGCTACGGCTCCGTCGGATAGTAGAAGAAATTGAGGGATCTCGGCTCCGTCGCCTCCGCCGTGAGAAGATTAGGAAGGGTAAGCTGACTTTGATTGAGGAGATGGGGAAATGCGAGATTAGGGATCTCGACTTGGAGGAGTTGGGCCGGCGTGAGGAGTTTTGCGTGAGGAGTTTGGGTCGAGATTAGGGTTCAGAGGAGATCACGCGGCAAGGAGAGGAGAAGGCGCTCGTGGAGAGGAGTGGAGAGGAGAAGGCGCTCGTGGAGAGGAGAAGGAGAGGAGAAGGCACTCGTGGAGAGGAGTGGAGAGGAGAACTCGTGGAGAGGAGTGGTGAGGAGAAGGCGCGCGCGCGTTGAGGGTTTAGAGTTTAGCAAAGCGAGGGCTGCGAATTTATTTTAAGTGAGTTTAGGGGAAACATACACAACACTTTAAAAAACGTTTTTTAAAAAAATGTTGTCTTTGACCATAAACAACAACACTAAAGACAACACTTCATTAAAAACCGTTGTCTTTAGTAAAAAGTAAATACCATAGACAACGCTTTTCACTAAAAGCGTTGTAAAACAAAGAACGACAACGTTTTTATTAAAAAGCGTTGTCTATTGGGTGTTGTTGAATGCAAAAATTCTTGTAGTGTGTGCAGCGGAAAATACAGAAACAAACACAAAACGCTAACACTAGGATTTTACTTGGTATCCACCTCACAAGAGGTGACTAATCCAAGGATCCACACCAACGCACACACCCTCCACTATGAATAACACTCCTTTATGGTAACTACCAAAGGTGGAGAAGCCCTACAACACTCTCAATACAAGAAGAAGAAAGGGAAATACAAGTTAAGCAAAAGCTTACAAGATGTGCAGTAAAAACCCTAACCCTAACTTCTTCCTCTTGCAATAGATCCGCCTCTTGACTTGGAAAGCCTCCAAGAACCTTCAAGAACTGGCGATCACGTGCTTGTAGAGAGCTGTGGAGGAGCTGGAATGAATCTGAGAAGAGCTTGTAAAAGGATTGCCGAAGACCACGCTCGCCTGCGGCTTTAAACCCGACGCAACGGTCGGATCCCGATCGATTCGAATGTTCCGAATCGATCGGGGAGGCTTTGGATCGATCCACGGATCGATCCGAGCCCGTGCTCAGAAGCGCGCTGGATCGATCCACGGATCGATCCAGCGCTTATCGCGCGAAGCAGCCGTCGATCGGCTGATCGATCGGGACCTCTGAATCGATCCACGGATCGATCCGGAGCTTCCAGAAGAACTGGATCGATCCACCGATCGATCCACCGGATCGATCCACGGATCGATCCGGACTTGATTTTGCCCAAAACCAAGTCCCAATCCTCCCTAACCAACATCCGGTCAACCTTGACCTGTTGGTACATCATGCCTCGCATCGGTCACTCCCTTGACCTGCTAGGACTCCCCACCAGTGTCCGGTCAATCCCTTTGACCCACTTGGACTTTTACTCGTCGTGCAAGTATCCGGTCACTCCATTGACCTACTTGGACTTCCACCGATGTCCGGTCAACCTTGACCCATCTGACTTCCTTCCTGCCAAGTATCCAGTCAATCCTTTGACCTACTTGGACTTCCCAACACCAGATGTCCGATCATCCTTGATCCATCTGGATTTCCTTCCTTGCCTGGCTTCACTCACCAGGACGTTCACCTAGCTTCACTCACTAGGGTTTTCCATCTGCCTAGCTTCACTCACTAGGACTTTCACCTGGCTTCACTCACCAGGACTTTCACCTAGCTTCACTCACTAGGATTTCCTTCTGCCTAGCTTCACTCACTAGGACTTCCTTCTGCCTAGCTTCACTCACTAGGACTTTCACCTGGCTTCACTCACCAGGATTTCCACCTAGCTTCACTCACTAGGATTTTCCATCTGCCTAGCTTCACTCACTAGGACTTCCTAGTCAAGTATCCGGTCAATCTTGACCTACTTGACTCTTCTTCGATCAATATCTTATTGTCAAACATCTAAACCCAAACCAAGACTCAGCTTGGTTAACCAGGTCAACCTTGACCTGAGGGATTTTGCACCAACACTTCTTAGCCTTTGGTTTGTATCCCAAACCTCTATGGCTATTTGATGGCTTTGACTTTCCTAGCCCTAGGTTTTGCTCATTTTGCCCTTTTAGGATATTTTCCATCCTTTTTAGGGTCTTTTCAATTTTATCAAGTCTTGATCTCAAGACTTGATTTTCTATCATTAAATCCTTAGAATTTGGTTTTTCATTAAGTCCATGAGCATTTTTGTTTCTAGGCTTGTATCTACAATCCTTAGAGTTCTTGCCTAGACTTTTACCTACATTCCTAGCCTTAGGTGTAGTAGTTTTGGCATGTAGGGCCACATGCTTTTCCTTAAAGCCCTCATGCTTCCTATTCTTATGGTAAATCGCATTAAAATGATAAAAATTAGAACTATCATGCTTTTTACCATAATTTAAAGGAGTAGGCTCAATAAATGTTACCTTCTTCTTTACCTTGGAGGCTCCCCCTTGACTAATGCCTCCTTGAGCCTTGACCATCTTCTTCCCCTTGAGGCATTGACTCCGGTAATGCCCCTTTTGATTGCAAGAGAAGCATATAATATGCTCCTTGCTCTTCTTTGTGTTGGGGATGGTCTCCTTGGGCTTCACCTTGCCCTTTTGTGCCACTTGGCCCTTCTTCTTGGCTAATTTAGGGCACTTGCTCTTGTAGTGCCCATGTTCCCTACATTCAAAGCATATAATATGATTTTTATTATTAATTGAAATATTTATACCTTTGCTTGTAGGGGTGGCATCTTTTTCTTTGGATCCGGAGGTAGAAGCTTC
>NW_024589878.1:0-71066 GCF_018446385.1 Zingiber officinale | reverse complement strand
GAGAAAATTTTGGCGGCATCTCCCTGTCACGGTGGACAATGCAAAACTTTTCTACATCTCACAAATACCTCGACCAATTGAATAACAACAGATAAATAAAATCAATCACCACGCGGTTTATATATGTATTGACCTCGTTATCACCATACAGTTAATAAAAATAAACAACATAGTAATACTAAATCAACCCTACTCAACTACACTCATAAAGCCCCAAATCGATTTACCTCTTCTGCCGTCCAGGCAGGCATGTAGTAGAGTAAATCCAAATCATACTAAAAGTCCATCCAACGGAAAGATTCCATACAATATCCATATGTAAGTCCAAAACAAAACTAACACAAAGTCTGATAGCGAAAAGCTAGAATGAAACAACAACTCAAAAAAAAACCGGCAGAGGAGTAGCACTACGTCTTTGTGGGGACCAGCTGGAACTCCCTCGACAGCATCAACACGAAAATAACAACAATGGAGGCGGGGTGAGTCAACACTCAGCAGGTAATATGCAAAGTAAAGAAATAACACCTAACACTAATCATGCATACGGTCTCACGATATAAGAAAGATATAAATATGCATCTGAAGTAAGCAGGAGAATCTTGTACTAACCAGGTCCTGAGTATAAGGTCAAACAGTCCGAGTGGTATAGGAATCCTGTATGCATGTCAAACATAGGTATCCAAACAATATGCGGCATATAAATGCAGCAACCACAAACACAAGCAATAAATGCATCATGCATATGATGCCAATGATCGTCCTTGTCACCAATCGATCATCTCATACAAAAGTGAGGCCGGTGGGTAGGGTGTGACAACCGTGCTCTGTCGTCACTCCCGATGGTGGTGACCGGGTGGACGGGATCTTTGTCGAATACACCTATCCTCCTACCCCAAATCATAGATGGGGAGCACAATGCTCTCAACTCCGGTACGATGGCGAGGAGGAATCCTTGCGGATAACACGTTGTGTCACACTACCCATGAGTGGACCAGCGGTGCCCTATGAGTCCCTGCTGCAACACACTCTGCCTGAATCGACCACTGACCCATGAGTAGTGGTGTGTGCAGATCCATGTAACTGGCGATGTGCTCAGCAATAATGGAGCGGACTATCGCACAGCATGCAATCATGCAAATGATGCATGGCAATAACCATATAAACATCCTGACCTAATCCATATATATAGAAATGTGCACCCTAGGTCAAAGAATCATATCGAATCAAAGGTACACAGAAGGTATAAAAACCTAGATCCTGAACATGGTCAAGCATGACATATCACTACCCCCTATAAGCATGTATAGACAGGTAAAGTATACATGGAATGTAAAACAAATCAATCAATCAAACATGTACCAAGATTTGGGTAGTGATTAACCGGAATAGATAAGAAACATAATTAATGAAACATGTTAATTCCATTACTAAGCATATCAAAGACAACAAAAGTCAAAAGTACCCGCCTCCGAAAATAGAAAGGTCCAATCTGACTCCGAGATACTCGTCTCGCGTCAAGGTCCTGAAATATTTATAGTTTCCAGTTTTAGCTAATTTCATATAGATAAAATAGCTAAATCAAATCCACGAGAAGCTAACATAAATCCAACAATTAACTAGGGTTAATTTACCTTAACCCTAATCATACCATCAGACCAATTCCACACCTAATCCATTTTCACATGATTACACCTCTACATAATCAATCACCTAACTCAAATGCATAAGAAATTATATATGTACCAATTCCTACCTAAATCAACTCATACATGATCAATAGCATATATCAAATTCCTATGCCTCACCTTAACCTCCACAGCGGTTCCTTGCTGCTGGATGAAAGTAGCTGCCAAATCCAAGAAAACTTACAGTAAACACTTCTCTTCAAGATTCCCCTACACTGTCCGGATCAAAGGTAATGGCAAGAGTGGAGACCACGGATCAGATTTAGGGTTCAAACATAGTATTCCAACAACAACCTAACTCAAAAAAATACTTCACTGATCTTACCTCACCCACAGCAGGGATGTTGCTACCAGAGAAAGGTAGCCGCTGGAAAATGGCTGCCGAAGCCAAGACAACCAACAGCAAACCCTAATTACTAACTCCCCCGAACAGCACAACTTGGAGGCAACCTAAACTCGGAAGAGGAGAAGAAAAATCGGCGCTAGGGCTCACTGTCACGGAAATCAGAAAGAGGGCCGACTGTCGGCGTCGGCTCACAAGGTCGGCGTCGGCTCTGTGGTGGCGGCAGAGGAGATGAGAAGAGAAGAAGGTGGTCGGGCAGCGCCGGGTGGCTAGGGCACCGAGTGGTCCACGGTGGCGCCGGCACTGGGGCACAGACGCGCTGTGGTGGCGTCGGGTGGCTAGAGCAAGCAGAGGAGAGGAGTTTGGCTCGGGCAGGCGGTCGGGCGGCGGTGCTAGGGCTCCGGCAATGAACCGGCCGCCGGCGTTCGGGAAGAAGAAACCGCCGGCCGGCGGTTAGGGCAAGGGAAGAAAGCTTCGGGCTCGTGTGGTTTTCGGCGAGGAAGAGAGAACGGCGGAATGAAAAGAAAATAAAGAAAATAAAGAAAAGGAAATGTAAATATAAACATTTCCTCACATAAACGGGGTAGCCTAAACAGGCTTTTCCGGGCCCCGTTTTTATCCCCGTTAACTCGTCCGTACGAGCTCCGAAAAATTCCCAAAAAATTTCTAAAAATTCCAGAAAATTTCCTTATTAATATTCGCCTATTTTCCGGTATTTTACAATTATGTAGTTGTTATCTTCATCTTGTTTAAAATTGCAAGGCATTCCTACTTTTCCTTGCCTGTAGCCTCAAAATCTATGGTCCTCTAACCACACTGGTTTTAGGTTCATTCTGCAAATACTGCTTTTAATGTTTGGCCTTAGGATATCCATCTCCATTTGAGTGTTGTTCATTATATATTTTGATTGATTCTAACGTTTAGCAATTTATCAAATATGTTTATAATGTAATAACTTGTTTGTGAAAATGTGAATGAGTCAAGTAAGCAGTCACATGATTGTGAATTGTTCAAAGAGAGTTATATTTCCATGTCTTTGTAAGCAAGTATGCTAAGGTGCCCAGTCTAGCAAATTTTATGAACATAGTGACTTGGGTCATGTGTCTTTGAAACTCACCTTGCTTGTATATGAATCTTAAACTAAAATTCTAATTTTGTTTGCTTAGTTATTTGAGTGAGCTTTAGCGTGTATTTGTCGATCAGAGCTTCTCAAATTGATTACCAAATTTAGGCTATTTAGCTAGATTTTCAAAATTGATATGTAATACCTTAGTCATAGAATATGTTCTAGTAGCAAAAACAAAAACAAAAAAAACATATTCTTACTTTGATCACTAAAGTCATTAGGGTATTCATCATTCTATATAGTCTTTTATGTCTCTTTCCATTCTTTATGTCTTTTCGTTCTTTGAAGATTGCTATTGAAGGTTGGAGAAAATGTCTTTTGTCGCTTGGAGCAAATGCCTTTTGATGCTTTTTTGGTGGAGAAAACTTATTATTGAAGTTTTTATATATTTTGGAGATTAAAGAAAAGATTATATTAGTGGTATAGTGTGGTGTTAAATGTGTGTTATGAATATTTTGAACTTACATATATATGACTTGTTTATTTGGTAATCCTATTATGTGTTATGAATATAAATTATGTTTGTGAAGTGAAATATGAATATTGTCCATTGATTTAAATTGAGCATTTGGTTTGAAAATCTATAGGTACAATATGATATATGAGCATTTTTAAAATTGATAATTTTGTATAATTAGCAGTGGTTTATAATTGCTCCTATAGATAGTGTAATCGTTGCATAAGCAACTTATAGGATCGGTTACAACCACTTCTAAACATCCATTTTGTAAGTCAGTTTACAACTATCTCTAATAAATCCTCCTTCTGCATCAGTTTCGGACAACTTCTAAAAGTCATTTTTTTGAATTGCATAGTAATGTATAGGATCAATTGTAATCGTTTCTACAAGTTGACTTTCTGAATTGGTTAGTAACCGCTCCTAAAAGTCCACCTTAAGCCGGACCATATTGATTTATATAAGCGGTCATGATTGCTTCTATATGTTTACATCCGAATCGGTTCGATACTGCTTCTATTGGTATGCATCAGAAGCGGCTTTGAGGCTTAAACCACAAGTTTGCTTTACCATTTCGGTTGCCTTTAGCGCCGCCAACACCCACACCAATTGTGTAACAAGTGCAATAGGTTTAGCAGCAGTCGTTAACCGCTAGTATAGGTCTTTAAAAACTGCTTCTAAACCCTTTTTTGTGGTGTTTATGTGGAGAAGCAGGTAATGCTCGCACTCAGGCACTAGAGCCGAAGCTGGTGCGATGACCTCATTCCTCTAGGCAAATTGCGCCTCTTCGACATTAATAAACTTGATCGCCCGATCAAGTAGATGGTCGAAGTTCCTTGGAGGTCTTCTAATTAAGGAGCGAAAGAAGTCATTATCAGCGAGGCCTTGGGAAAAAGCACTCACCAGAATATCAGTGGTGGCTATACAGACATCCATGGCCACTTGATTGAATTTTTTAATATAGGCTCTGAGTGTCTCCTTGGGCCCTTGTTTGATAAAATGAAAGGCTCGGTGCGGTCTTCTGGTAATGATGACTGCTAGCAAAGTTATGAAGGAAAGCCTTGCGAAAATCCTTAAAATTGCAAATAGAGTCAGCTGACAATAGTTTGAACCATCTTTGCGCTAAGTCAGCGAGTGTAGTGAGGAACACTCAACATTTTATACTGTCCGTATATTGATGAAGTAGGTCCACATTTTCAAACTTGAGGAGGTGATCCTCAGAGTCAGTTGAGCCTCTGTATTCCCCTATTGTCAGGGGCTGATAATGTTTTGGCAGCTTATCTTCCAGCACCCCCTGAGAGAACAGGGAGCTAATTCACTCGAGAGAGCTACAAGTTACTGGGGCTTTCCCCTTGCGCCCCTCTTGGATAGGTACTTTTCCATAAGATTCTTGCGACGATCCTTCTTCCCCCATGTGCTCGGGCAGTGTATAGAATAACATTCGATGGCACTGGATTAGTGAGTGAGACGCATAATGTAGAAAATATGTTCTAAATGCATGATAGACGAATTAATTAAATGCGGTAAAAACTTACAGCTATCTCCCGCAGATCCGCAATCGGCAATGATGAAGCTCGCTATCGGAAGAGCGATCACAGGATCGGAAAGCCCTCCGCAATTCCACAAACCAAATCCCGCCGCTTTGGATGTTCTCCTCTTACTCTCGTCGCACGATCGCGATTTCACACACCCTGAGCCTTGGACGGACCCCCTTTATATAGGGAAATACACTAGGGGCATAATGGACTTTTCCATTATGTGTAGTGGGGAACATGGGCCACATTCCCCACTATCCCCATTTCCAACATCTCCCACTCGTCCAAGGTAAGTCACTAAGACTATTTCATTCAGGTAAGTCACAAAGACTAGTTCATTCAGGTAAGTCACAAAGACTTAATAAGTCACATAGACTATTAGAGAGTTCGGTCACATAGACCATATGAGAACATCCAATCCATACTTAGAGAAAATGGTTCGTGCGACAGCAAGCACACTGAGCGATAGTTGCTAAGAAGATTGTTACACCTTGACTTAGCCGCTCTTTGAGCAATCAATGCTAATAAAGTTGTTACACTTTACTTAGCTGCTCAAATAAATTAGAGACACACTCTTCATGGCACATAGCCTCTTTCCTGGTGGCACATAGCCTTTATCCAGAATCCATCCAATCTTCAAGTGACACACAGCCATTATCTTGAAGATATCCATGTCTTGCTATTTACCCAGATTAAATAATTTTCATTTACATCGATATGAACATCTCTAATCCCTTATAATGACCATTATGTCATGAGCATGTTCCATATCCAATATTCACATTCATTTCCGTACATAACAGAAATGTGTCGACCAGTGAATAACAACAAAAGATGTAAATATATTTAATCTTCCTTTTTAGCTAGAATCAATTCATTTTAATCAGTCGCTTTCCTAGTTATGCTCCATAGACCGAATCATCCATAGCCATAGGATACACGCTAAAGTAGCAGACACTGATTAAAACTTCAAGTAGACAGCTAAATAGTCACTAAGGCAAAAATTGAGATTAACATATAATCTCAAAGGTCTCACATAGTAGAGAAACAGGGATTCATTCTCCTACTACCTTTATTGTCGCAATAGCACATGTGGTATGAATCACATGCTACGATGTTATTCTCTTTACTAAAAAGAGTGCATGTTGTCTTCAAATTTAACATCGTACAGATTTCGATCTAGACATACCTAACGTCTAATCCTGAATTCAACATATGAATTCTAATCTGGCTTTCAACAGGTTTAGTAAATGGTGGGTTCATTTACTTCGATCATTATTTACACATAAATGATCTCATCTTGACACAATTATCAAGGCGACCTCAACTTATGAATCTGTCTCTAATTTCATAATTTCAGCTACGTAAGCTGTTTCATAAGTAACGGTCTTACCCCTATTTGTACTTAACAAACAGAGATGATTGTCCATGTGAGTGGACCAATCTCCACCTGCCAACATGCTCACCGAGATCTTACATGAATGTAATAAATACAACATATACACTGAATAAATTATGGCAAATGACACAATCATAACACAAAGTCTGATTGTTATTTCAATATTGTTACATTCTACGAAGTCCCAAAGACTTTACATGTTCTTTAAATGACTCTTTAGTCATTGGCTTAGTAAAAGGATCTGCAAGCATAACACGTATAGGGACATACTCAAGAATGACTTTTCTTTTAGCCACAATATCCCTTACAAAATTATATTTAATTTCTATATGCTTGCCTTTGCTATGATATTTGGGATCCTTGGAAAAAGCTATTGCAGCTTGACTGTCACAGTAGACAGTTACTGGACTCCCACTATCCTCAGCAATTTTCAGATGCTTCAGAAACCTTCTCAACCAGACTGCTTCTTGCACAGCTGCTGAACATGCCACATATTCAGCTTCCATAGTCGACAAAGCTACACAAGCTTGTTTCTTGCTGTTCCAGGAGATGGTGCCACCATTCAGCAAGAATGCATAGCCTGATGTGGATTTTCTATCATCCAGGTCTCCAGCCCAATCTGCATCTGAATAACCTTTCAGACTCATATCTGATCCTTGAAAACAAAGACAATAATCTGTTGTCGCCTTCAGATATCTGAATATCCTTTTTACTGCCTTCCAGTGTCTCGGTCCTGGGTTTGACTGGAAAACCCACAACATAGCTGATATCGGGACGTGTACACAACATAGTGTACATCAAACTACCAATAGCACTGGCATATGGTTTTTTATTCATCTCAGCTATTTCCTCTGGAGTTTTAGGACACATACTCTTGCTCAACATAGTACCTTTCACAATAGGTGTATGTTCTATGTTGCAATTAGACATGCTAAAATGATGTAACATCTTATTTATATAAGACTCTTGTGACAGACCCAAAAGTCTTTTAGGACGATCTCTTATGATTTTCACCCCTAAGATGTATTCAGCTTCTCCCATATCTGTTGTATCAAATTGTGATAACAGTCATTTCTTGACTTCATTCACATATCCTATGTCATTTCCAGCTATCAGCATATCATCAACATATAATGATAAAATGACATACTTTCCTTTTTTCTGTTTCAGGAAAACACAATGATCCTCATTGATCATTTCAAAACCATAAGATAAAACGACTTCATTAAATCTTATGTTCCATTGTCTTGACGCTTGCTTTAGCCCATATATAGACTTTCTAAGTCTACATACTTTTTGCTCTTGGCCTTCAGCAATGAAACCTTCTGGTTGAACCATATAGATTTCTTCGTCAAGATCACCATTAAGGAAAGCGGTTTTTACATCCATTTGATGTAATTCTAAGTCATAATGTGCCACAAAGGCCAAAATAACTCTTATTGATACAAATTTCACTACAGGAGAAAATGTCTCTTCAAAGTCAATACCCTCCATTTGGGTATATCCTTTTGCAACTAAACGAGCTTTGTATCTGTTAATCGATCCATCTGCTTTCCTCTTTATTTTGAGAATCCATTTATTCCCAATAGCCCTTCGGCCCAGAGGAAGATCGACTAAGTCCCAAACATGATTTTGAATCATGGACTCCATCTCTTCAACCATTGCAGCTTTCCATTTTTCTCTAACTCTACATCCCAATGCTTCCTCAATGGATTGAGGCTCGTCGTCGTCAATTGGAAGTGTAACCAATGCCTCATTCTCAATATCAAACCTCTTCTTAGGTTTGATCTTACGAACACTTCTCCGTAAGTTGGGCTGTTGAGAAGTCAACTCATGACTCGGCATATCACTCCCACTCGGTTGACTAGACTCAGGTATCCCTTTTGACACCTCTCTTGTTGATAATATCTCATCCTCCTTAAATAAAGGAACATTTTTATCAACATCACCTCTGATTGGGAACTCTGTTTCGAGAAAAGTCGCATCTCTCGAGTCTATTTCGGAGATGGTTCCATCTAGTTGCTCACCTATGAAAACATAACCTTTGGAGGTTTCATGATATCTTATAAAGATACATTTCTTACCTCTAGGCCCTAGTTTTCCATACTTGTGAGAACTATCATGAACATAAGCAGTTGACCCCCAAGGTCTCAGATTACTCAAATCTGGTTTTTTGCCTGTCCAACATTCATATGGGGTAGATGGAATTGACTTTGAAGGCACTTTGTTAAGTATATAGGCTGCAGTTAATAGTGCATCTCCCCAATAGGAGATTGGCAAATTAGCTTGCGCCATCATAGACCTAACCATTTCAAGAAGAGTCCTATTTCTTCTTTCAGCTACCCCATTTTGCTGTGGAGTTCTAGGGATTGTTAACTGTCTAATAATCCCTCTATCATTACATATTGTCTTGAACATATCAGACAAATACTCCCCTCCACGGTCAGTGCGTAAAGCCTTAACTTTACGTTCTGTTTGATTCTCAACTTCGTTCATATAACGAATGAAGCAATCTAATGCTTCAGATTTGTGAGAAATCAAATACACATGACCGAACCTAGACAAATCATCAATAAATGTAATGAAATAGGAAGCTCCATGTCTAGCCTTTACATTCATTGGACCACAAATGTCCGAATGAATTAACTGCAATGTCGATTCAGATCTAATAGCCTTACCAAATGGTTTCCTAGTTGCTTTTCCAGCAAGACAATGCTCACATATAGACAATTGAATCTTAGCTCGAGTGCCCAATAGACCCTCTCTAGCTAATCGATTCATACGTTCTTATCCTATGTGTCCTAATCTAGCATGCCAAACTTCATCAGTTATATCTGCATCACTAGTTAAAGCAATGTTTGAAAAACAACCATCAATAGCATAATTGACATCTGGTTCTACATCAAGAACCATAAAACCATTTGTTAAAAAACCATATCCGATTGACACTGAGTCAATCTTAAGTTCAACAGACCGATTGTAAAAATTAATACAATACCCTAAATCAAGAAGACACGTAACGGAAACAAGATTCCGTCGAATTTCAGGAGCATACAGGACATCATGTAGAAATAAAACTCTACCACCACGTAGGTTGAGTTTGCAAGTGCCGACTCCTTTGACTTCAACTCTTGCATTATTTCCCACATAGATCCACTTGTTGCCAGCTCGTACCCAACGGTACTCAACAAATGTAACTCGTTCCCGAGCTACATGGTTGGTTGCTCCCGAATCTATAATCCACAAAGGATAAGAATCAGCTAACAACACTGAACTAGCAACAAAATACTCTTGAAAAGAAGACACACTTGGATTTACCTTTTTCTGCTCAGTGCACTCCCGAGCAAAGTGACCCTTTTTGCCACAGTTAAAACAAGTCAACTTGTTTTTAGGTTTCTTTCCAGTCTTCTTGACTATCTTCTTGATTGGGCCTTGTCCCACAACAGCAGCTTCCCTCTTCTTTCCTTTCCCTTTCTTGAACCATTTCTTTTTCTTGGATCCATATGATCCAGCAGAACTTACAGCCACATAGGCTTGTCCAGAAATCCTTGCGGATTCAACTCTCTCCGCCTCCAATTCTACATGGCGTGAGACATCAGTGAAAGTCTTGATACTCTCACTGTGAGTTAAGGTCTGCTTCATGGTCTCCCAAGAATCTGGAAGTGAACGAATAACTGCTTGAACCTGTTGTTCATCAGTCAACTCATGACCAGCAGTTTTAAGCTCCCGAATCATGTTCGACATCTCCTTGAGGTGTTGAACCATTGACATATTCGGACGCTTTTTGTAGCTATCAAATTTAATTGTCAGCTGTCGAAGCTTGCTCAGACTTACTCCACTGTATTTTTCTTTAAGGGCAACCCAGACTTCATGAGCCGTAAGATATGACTCATATTCAAAAGCTAGGTCGTCTACCATTGAACTAATCAATATACCCTTTGCAGTGGAGTCCTTTTTCTTCCATGCCTTATAGGCATTAAGATCTCGTCTGTGTTGTGCAGTGGGACCATCTACAGGTACTTCCATAACCTGATTTACAGCCTCTAGAACTTCTTGTTCCTCAAGTACATATTGTATCCTGAGGTGTCAGATCTTATAGTTATCCCCATTAAGTTTTTCACCTTTGTTGAGTTCAGCTATTATGTTTTTGGTTGCCATAATCTATCATAAATAAACACATTATTTAGTATTCAGTGTAAATCATATGTATGCAATTTATGATTGACTTAATATTACTTTGAATTCGTTTACAAAATCAAGTGACAACTATGTTTTCACTCATCATCCGTATGACCAATCAAATTAATATTAATCAATTCTATTACATACATCCCAACAAATGAACTAATCATTTATCATATCATGAATTCTTTAATTAAATGAACCAATCATTTAATTTATCATGTTTTTTTAAAAAAAAAAAATTAAATGAAATAATCATTTAATACATCATGAACTAATCATGCATCATGTCAAGCAAACAGCATAAATAAATGAACATATCATTAATATAAAATTATGCTGCAAATTGTTAACATATAACCTACTGACATGAATGAGATGGACTAACTATTGTTCATACAAAATGACAATAAAAATAACAGAACTCTAATAAACTAGATAGGAAACTACCACTCCCACTAGGACAGACACTAGTGTAGTGGCCAAAATAATCCCTCTCAGCCTGGACTCATTTGGGGTAATCACAGGCAGGACAGCTTCAAGGTTCTCTTTTGGATCCACAATTGGATCCTCTATTGGTTCCTCCTCGATCATTTCTGGGTCCTCTTCGAACTCTTCCGGATCCTCTTCAGTCATATGATGAAGCAGCTCCTCACATAATACAGAATATGTGACGCGTCCTTGATGACGCCCCCAAATATAGTCTGCTATCATCCTAGGATTTTCTGGCAATGATTGCATCAAAGCCCAAATCCTATAACTGTCCAGGCTCAAGTTTCCAAAACAGATCATCAAGCCGTCCAATGTGTCCGTTGACTCCATAAGCAGAGTTATACTCTATCTCCTGAATCTCCTCCCTGAGCTGATTTCGTCGCACTTCGCGACGAGTCAATGTGGTAATCATCCGTGCCATCTGAAAAATTGAAAATAAATAAGTCAGTACAAAACCGACTAACCAGTACAAAACCGGCTTATTTCAATTTATACAGGCATAGTACCAACATAATAAATCAAGAAAAACAAATCTTCTCGATTTTCAGGAGTTCAAGTCGACAATTAGAACCAATCTAATTGGTCAGACCCATTAGATCGGTTGATCAGGGATCCAGATCCTAAGCTTGGTCGATTGTCCTTAATTAGAACTAATCTAATTGGACAGGGATTTTGTGCCTATGTTCTGTTACTTTTTCTCTAAGTCCATTTCAACCAATTTCAGACTTATTAATCAAACTCAGGTCCGTTTGATCAAACCAATGTCCATTGGTTTAAGTCCGACCAATTAGAACAAATCTAATTGTTTTGATCAAATCTGACCTAATAGAACAAATCTGGTCATTTGATCATATTTGGTCCAAGTCCAATTAATTAACCAAATTGATTTTGGGTTTGGATCAAATTGGTTCGGTTAAACCAACTAATGATTTAAACCTGAACCGGATCTAAGTGGACCAAAATTACTCTAGACCATTTATTATAAATGAGAATTAATTGAAACTAATATTCAATTAATTATTGCATGCACCCAAATTAAACATACTGTTACGGTAGACATCATTAACATGTACAGTACGCATGCAAAAAAAAAATTATTTTTAAAAAAAAACACATTTCTGCATAAAAAAAAATCGAAACAAAAAAATTTCGTTTTTTTTTTAACTGCATGCGACATTTTCGCTCACGTTTTTTTTTTATTTGATTTATTTAAATCAAACTTTTCCTCACGTTACTGTGCTTCGTTATTTCTTCACATCGCCGTTTTCTCCGCCGCATTGCTGCCCATGTTCTCACGCTGCACACGCTGTACATGCCACGCAACCGCGACGGACACGGTCGCCAGCAGGCCACTGATGCATCGTCGATCGGCAAAAATCCCTTCAACGGCTCTAGTGAAAATCACGAAATCGTCGCGATTTTCAATCCTGGGCAACAGCGCTAATATTGGCAAAAACAACTCGATCACCGAACTGCAACCCAGTCGCAAGTCTATCTGTGACCTTATTGTCGGCAACCATTGGAGACAAACTCCGTTCCACATCCCTTCTTTCGAGATGGTGATTCTTACCAGCGACCCTGTAAAATACCGAAAATAGGCGAATATTAATAAGGGAATTTTTTGGAATTTTTGGAAATTTTTCGGAGCTCGTACGGACGAGTTAACGGGAATAAAAACGGGGTCCGGAAATGCCTGTTTAGGCTACCCTGTTTTAGTGAGGAAAAGTTGATTTTTATTTTTATTTTTATATTTTCTTTCTCATTTTATTTCCTCCGTTTCTTTTTCTTCTCCTCTTCTGTCGCCGCCTTAACCGGCGCCGCAAACCGCCGTTGCTTCCCTCTCCTCTGCCCGACGCCGACGACACCAGGGAACAGAGAGCCGGCGACTATCTTCTCTCTCCCTCTTCCTTTCTTCTTCCCTGTCTCCGCCACTGAGGTCGGAACGCGCCGCCGCCCCTCTCGGCCGAAATCTACCTCCAAGCCGAAGCCCTAGCCACTGTGAGATCTGAGCCCCCTCCCCACTGCCGCCAGTGATGCCAAGCATCCCTGCACAGTGCCGTCGGCCTCCCTTCTGCCCTAGCCGACCACCACAGTGCTTGCCGACGCCGCCGTCTCTCGACCCAACGCCGACCACCGTCTGTAGCTATGCACCGTCGACCCCACAGTAAACCACTTATTCCTGGGTTTTTCCTTCGGGATGGTGCCTTAGTCATCACCACCTGTATTGTCGGTGAGTGATTGTATTGAGCAGATTTTCTTCCTCACTGGGACTAGTTTCTCTTGTGTGTTCTTGTCAGGATGAGCTCCAACAGCGGCTTCACGGTCATGTACTCATCATCCATTTACCTTTATTTTGGTTGTGAGCTTGATCTTGCATCTACTGCCCAATTGATTTTCAGATTTACAAGGAGCAGTTCCATCATATCACTGATGAGGTAAATGCATCAAATCATTTCCCCTTTGTTGGCTTGGTTTCGTTGCAAGGTTGCCCTCTTATGATTTTTATGTTAGATTATTCTGTTTGGATTAGGAATTCAATTGGGCATATGGAATGTGAAGATTTTGGATCAGTATCGGGGATATTAATTCAAGGTAAGTTATGTGTGGAGTTTTGGTTGTATTTCTATGAGTATTTGGAGGATATGCAATTGTATCGAATTATGTTGGAAATATTGTAACCTGCAGTTGCTAGATTAATTGTGGATTTAGGTAAGTTATGATGGATTCATGTTTAACTTAACCTAATGTGATTATGGAAGGTTTAATCTATTGTAGTTGTGATGAATTAAGTACAGTTGATTTATGTTGGATTAGATTTAGTCCTTGGATTTATTAGAGATGATCATATTGCTAAGCGTAAGTTGATCAGCGAAAGGAAATGATTGTGTTGATTGAGGATTATTGATTAAGAAGATTAATTCAAGTTAATCATTAATTAGGATTAATTAATGATAGATCGATTAGGATTTTTCCTAATTAAGTTGGGTTGGATTTAGCTAGTTGTTGTTTATAAAATTAGCTAAATTGTATATCACGTTATCTGCAGGACTGTGATTCGGGACGGGCGTCTCGACATTTGGATTGGTTTGATTCGATCTACATTGGAGGCGGGTACCTCTTGACTTATCTTTTATGATATCGTCATTTGGATATGCATAGTACTTTATAGCTGCAAGTAATGAACATGTTTGTCTTTGGTATGTCACTATTTGATATCCATAGCATGTTAGGTTTAACTCTTGTTATGTATCCGTGCTGATATCTCGTGATTTGTTACCATGAGTATCCTATTTGCCATGAGTACTTTATTACCATGAGTATCTTAGGTTCTAGAGTGACATACCATGTTTTACTGAGGTTAGGACTAGGTTCTGGATTTTTGTTTCTGGCATGTGTATCTAAATTATCTGATACTTAGGTTTTTATGCCATACCTGGCTTGTGTACCTCTATTTGTATATCATATATGATTCGTGTACCTAGACTTTGATTCTTTGATCTGTGCATATTGTTGGTACATATGCTATGGAAAGGGGGATATGTTTAGGATCTAGGTTGTTATATCATAAAGGACCTGTATACCCTAGATCTGTGGATTTGACCTACTGATACTGTGGTACCCATATTATGTATATATGGATTTTTTCTATACTGATCAGGATATTTCATACTAATTATGTTCAGGACATAGATTTTTGATATTCTATCTGACCTGTGTACTCTAGATCTTGGTATGTGACCATCGATTTTACAGTACTCATTATATATATATGGATATGGATATGTTGATCAGTTTTTGCTATGCTTAGTGTCATGCATCATGATTGCATGCTGTGCGATTGTCGGCTCCACTATGGTGGAGCACATCGCCAGTTACATGTACTGCACACACCACCACTCATGGATTAGTGGTATATCAGGCAGGTGTGTGGCGGTTCTGCTGTTTGGCTCCGTTGGTCAGGTGACTCAGCGTGGTAGCCGGCAGACAGTTCCGCTCTGTTTGGCTCCGCTGGCATTTAGTGTAGCAGCGTAGTAGCCGGCAGACGGTGGACTCTGTTTGGCTCCGTTGGTCAGGTGACTCAGCATGGTAACCGGCAGAGATACCTCCCCGTCATCGTGTACCGGGAGATGAGAGCATTGAGCTCCCCCATTTATGATTTGGGGTCACAGGACAGGAGTACTCCGACAGCATCCCGTCCACTCGGTCACTCATCAGGAGCAGTGAGGACAGAGTGCACGGTTGTCACAGCCCTACCCACTCGGTCTCGCCTTTTGTGTGTGAGAGGACTGACTGGCGTCAGGGGTGACCATGACGCATCATTAGCATCATATGCATTGATGTATTTATATTCTTATGATTGTGTTTGCTGCATTTGGTTGCTGCATTTTGGTTGGATGCATACTTTTGACCTGCATACAGGATTATTGACACTTTCGGTTTGACGACCCTTTTGTCTGGATAGGAGTTCCTGGTGAGTACAGCTTCCTCAGTTACCTTTCAGTTTTGCATATTCCCTATATATGATTAGGAAGTTGTATTCCATGTTTGTTGCTGTTAGATATATCTTACTACTCATGCCCATTGGTATTCGCTGAGTTGTTGAACTCACCCCCGTTGATACTATTTTTTTTCAGGTACCAGGTTGGTTTTGGTGTCGCTTGGAATATCCTGTCTGCTGGTCCCCACGTCACATCAGAAGACTTATCGGTTTCACTTATCTTTTGTTGTTTATGTATCAGTTTGTTTATCTCTGTACTCCGGTTTTTTTTTTGGAGTGTTGATGTTGTTATGTAGTATTTTGTATTGGTTGTTGGTTGTGTAAGCCTAGCCGGCTAGCAGTTTCGTGTTTGGTTTGTATATGGTTTCTGTCGTTTTCCGTTGTGTTTTGATTTTGGTACAGCCGAGTGGGCTGCTTTACTTATAACTGCGTGGTTGTGTTATTATTGTATCAGCCGAGTAGGCTGTATCATATAACTGCGTGGTTGTGTGTATATTCCAGCCGCCTGTGGCTGATGTATTTTGTGTATGTAGAAAGTTTCAGATTGTCCGCCGTACAGGGGAGGTGCTGCCGAAATTTCTTCGGACAGGGACTCCTCCGGGGCGTGACAGACCCCGTCGCCGGTGAGCAACGTTGTATGCTACGACACATTAGTCGTGGAAAATAGCGACGACATAGAGAAAAAACATCCGAACGACGATTTCAAAATTCGTCTATAAACATTTAGAAATAACTATGCGCTCTGATACCAATGTAGAAAATATGTTCTAAATGCATGATAGACGAATTAATTAAATGCGGTAAAAACTTACAGCTATCTCCCGCAGATCCGCAATCGGCAATGATGAAGCTTTCTATCGGAAGAGCGATCACAGGATCGGAAAGCCCTCCGCAATTCCACAAACCAAATCCCGCCGCTTTGGATGTTATCCTCTTACTCTCGTCGCACGATCGCGATTTCACACACCCTGAGCCTTGGACGGACCCCCTTTATATAGGGAAATACACTAGGGGCATAATGGACTTTTCCATTATGTGTAGTGGGGAACATGGGCCACGTTCCCCACTATCCCCATTTCCAACACATAAGGCAGATGGGTAGGGCCTTCCTCCCGAGCTCCTCTTTCCCTTTGATGTGATGTTGTCGATGCTACGGGATTGGGTGACAGAGTACCACCAATAGCAACTTATTGTTGCTGCAGCAATATATTTTGTGCTCGAGCATTAATCAGCATTTCCAACTCGTCTTGAGTCAATGCGATGGTGGTGAGTCGTCCAACCTCTTCCATATCTAAGCTTCATATTCAAGCAAAGAAATTCCCACAGATTGCGCCAAATATGATCTTATCTAAAAACTGAAGAGATGGTGTGCTGGTAGCAGTGACTTGGTTGTTGACTGGAAGAAAACTTTTTACTCCAAGGAGAAGCTTCCCTTTGATCCTGCACACACTAAGATGAGCCAACAAAATGTTAGCACCCAGAAACCAAGGGGAGTCTCTGGCAAAGGACCTTCGACGCTCAAGTTAGTACATGTTTCGATCGAGAAAAATGAAGAACAGTAGAGAAAGTGCGCGCAAGAGTAAGCTTGAGATCACTACAACAAAGCTGCACAGAGACAATGGTGAAAAACCATTGTTAAAGTTCCTAAAATTCCGTTATTAATCAACGCATTGAGAAAGATTGAACCCTCAAAAGACAATGGTTTTAAACCGTTTTCGTTTTAAGGAAAAGATAACAATTTTTAACCGTTGTCATTTTAAGGAAAAGACAACCATTTTTAACTGTTGTTTTTTAGGGCTTTATGTTTTTCAACACGTCAATTTACAATGGATTTTTTGGACCTTTTACAATGATTTTTCACCTTTGCATTTCAAGTGAAAAGACAACGACTTATAATTATTGTCTTTGAGCGCCCTATCTTTCTCAACGCGCCGATTTACAACGATTTTTTACAATGGTTTTTCACTGTTGTGTTTTAAGTGATAAGACAGCGGTTTATAATTGTTATCTTTGAATGACCTATCTTTCTCAACACCTCGATTTACCATGAATTTTTTTTGAGATTTTATAAAATGATTTTTAATCGTTGTCGTTCGTATTGAAATATTATCATTTTAACCATTTAACCGTGTTATTTCTTAACACACATTATAGGACAATAAATTGTTATTTACAAATATATATATAATAAACCATTATCTACAAACATATATATATCATCCCATTTTAAATGATCACTTCTTACAAGCATATATGCAAACTCAAAATATATATACACAATACTTCTTACAAACATCATTCTCAATTGTTTTTATACCATCTTTGATGTTTCTTGGAGTTATCTGATGATTATATGGTTTAACATCATTCTCAATTGTTCTATCCTTCTAGCAGTCTTGCGATTATACCAGATAATAGGTGATAAGACAACTAAACAAGTTTTCACACAAAAAAGATTAAATTAACTATAAACTACTTGATGATTCAACTCTAGCTTTCTTTGCACACATATAACTCACAAAATAAAATAAATTATATACTAATTATTTGATAAAAACTGAGAAAGTATAAATAGATAAAACAATAAAAGCCACCTATCCCTGAAAATCCATTTGTACCATGAGACGGAAAGTTTCTTGCAAGCCTTGTACTCTAGCACTTTTTGACACCAACACACCTTTAATGGCTGCTTAATATTACAAGATTAGAGGATAATTGAATTTAATAATAATAAAACTATCGAAGACTTAACCTAATGAAGGTATTTTGTGCACTCCTAGTTTCAACTGAGGTGATGGTGGGATGTGAAAACAAGGATGCAAGTAGTTGACAAATAACATGAACATAATAAATCTTTTTGTTTCTCAAAGTATTCTGTTCCACAAATCATATTTAATAAGGATCACTATGCAATACATTACAGAATGGTGAAGAACCTCTAGTGCAGAGGGTCTTTTTGTGGAGTCCCACGAACAAAGTGACTGCCAAATAAGTGAAGATATTAGAATGCAACAAGACAGTCAAAATAGTGAGAGTAGAATTATTCATTTTGTGACTTACTGGGATAAGATCAACTACATCCTTGCTGGCTATTGGAATCAGCACGAAAAGAGGGATACCAGCAAACTAAGGCCGTCAAAATAAGACATTATCAAAAATTTATTCATGTTTTCATAGGATATTAACAATGTTCCTCAATTTGAATCAAAACACAAAGAGAAGAAAAATATAAAACAATTGTTTTCCATATCTGAACACCAAACCTAAGATCATCAAAGAAGCAACAAGACAACAATCATGCTGCCGCCAAAGATAGGTTATGTTTGTATCTCAAGTTTGCAATTCCCATGTGCAAACCAATTGATAAATGGTAAAAATTCTCAAAAGAATGAGAACTCAGTGATCCTAATAAATCAGTTGTATAGAAAAGGCATTTGGACTAGGGAAAAATAAATTTACAGAGCAACATACACACTTACGGGAACTGATATTTCATTACTTCTGCAAGTTGTAATCCTTCTAACTAAGAGTAGCTATTTGGAGATCCAATAACATTGCATATTTTAAATAACTCATCTGCCTCACTAAAAATTGTAGTCCAAATAAATTAGCTGGTAGAGGGGTTGAGACATCAAACAATGAAATTAACTTATAACTACTTAACCTCTACTGAATGTTCAAATTAACCTAAAGCGTTAGTCATTTAGCAAAAAAACAATGTGCAAATAGCTGGTCAACAAAGGGTCTACAATATCCCTTTATAGTAATAGGGTAATAGAAATTATAAGTTTTATAGTTAACAAAGAACATGCACCAATTTGATGAGTACCTCAATCTAGGAAAAAGGGGACGAAGAGTGAAAAGTTCAGCCATGATAACTCCCATTGCCCACATATCTGACATTGAATAATATAATAATATCATATAAAAACAAAGCTGATTATATAAATATATTGGATCAGTTCACTAACCAACTATAGAACTGTAAATAGAAGATTGATGCAAAACTTCCAGAGCTTGATATGACATCACCACAACCAAAGTACGTGAAAATAAAAAAAATATAAGATCACAAGTGCTTGTCACAAACATACTTACCAGCATGTTGAAGCATATTCTGTGAATGGTGGCTTTGAATGAACTTCACGAGCAAGGCCAAAATCTGCTATCTTCACAAGGTCCATGGTTACCAATAAGTTCTCTACAAAGGTCATAATTTAGTTTAACAGAATGCAAACTTCACCGGAATAATTACAGGTGCATAAATCACATTTAACAGAATAAATGCTAATCCTAGATAACAATGTTATAAGAACAGATCTATTAAGAACACACAAATGAATCTTTATGGGGATATTTGTTCAAAAGCGGAACTAAAGAAGGTACACCTACCTCTCATGTCAATAAGTTGCTTCCTCGAGTTGGATATGGCCTTTGCAAATCTAGCTCCACATAGAAGGTGCAGAGTTTAATGTCTCAAAACTGCAAATCCAGTCACAAGCAGGATTAGCACGGTAAGCAAGACATTAAAAAATTTCATTAATAGACACAACTGATAATTACATATTGGCCACGGGAAGCCTTGTTCTTGTCATTGAAATGAGGTGGGGCAGCTGCCATGCCTCCCAAACTTGAATTAAAAGGAAATGGAAGAAGACCCCTAAATCCTTCATCTATCCATTGAACTTCCTTAATGTACAAAGGCATAAAAAATGAAGAAGGATAACAATGTCATTCACTTCCGATGCAAAGCACAGTCTCAGTGCATAAAGGCAAGCATTCCATCAAATTAAAAATTCTAATCCAATCAAACAGTATACGTAATCAACCAAATTTTCAAAACAAAATTTGAGAATAAAGTGACAATTTGATCACCTTGAGCATCAATTATGTAGAATTATTTTTCATTTTTATTTCCTTTTATTCTAAACACTATCAAAGGTACATAAGAACGTTGAAAAAGTAATGATGATCCTTCAAAAAGAACTGGTAGAGATATTTCATCTTAAAACTTGATAATTAATTTACTACAAACAAGATAATTCTAGTATAAAATAAAAAAAAAAACTTACCATTTCCAATAATATCATGATGGCCCAAGTGTTTATATATTTCCAAAGACACAAAGTACCCATTAAATTTAGAGAACGTGCTGCTATGGGATGCACACAATATAAGGTCAAGAAAAATGGATCTTAATCCCTTAGCAATCTGTGTAGATAGATAAGGATAAATCAAACATAGTATAGTTACTTGCTTAAACAATGAACCATATTAAGAAAGTGAGAACATACCATAACAATCAATGAGTCTTCCACTGCATTCTTGTTGCGGAAAAGATCCACGAAACTATCAATGACAGCAGTTGCTACGATGCAGATAAGTAGATATATTGGATAGATAAATCTAGCAAAAGATCCAGGAAACTATCAATGACAGCAGTTGTTACGATGTCGATAAGTGGATATATTGGACAGAGAAATCTGTGACATAGCAAATTAGTCTAGCATAAGACCTAAATTAAGCTGTGCATTTATAATTTGCATACATATCTCGATGAAGATCTATATGCGATGTTAGACAAGACAGTAACTATCATATACAACTAAGGACTGAAATTATTTCTAAACATAGATAAACATGTGAGAAAAGAAAAACAAGTAGTTGAGATGAGATGATCTAGTTTAACTGAGAGAAAATTGGAATTGAGTATAAAATGGCTCAGGCAAAATCATTTTAAACTTGTATAAGACTAAAGGAATTCTTAAATGTTTAGCCTTATAGAGAATCAATTTTCTAATGAGATCAACAAAGCAATCAATCTTCATGAACAATACCTTTCTTCTTTGTGAGGTTGTAATGACATGAAAGCTAGCCAAATATACACGGGAGAGACCACAATCAACAGTTTAGGGCCATATTTCCTCCTCACAACAGGGACAAATGGCAAAAAAAAATTAATGCAATAACAAAATAGATATTGAAGTTATTAAATTCGTTCCTAAAGTAAAATGAGAATCCTTCAGTTCCATGTAAGTTACACTAACCACCTCCACAAAAATTATATTTTAGTAGATTAAATACTAAGGATGCCCATCTTCCATAGCAGTAAAAATCAACAAACAATGAAACAGCCTACCAAAAAAATTTTCTAAAAAATAAAAATCATGACCAATGTTAGAGATTGTTGAACTACTGATAATTTGAAAGAGAGGGGGGAGGACCAGTCAATAGTCAGTGCCCTTATGTCCTTATAAGAATAAACAAAGAGACTAATAGCCCTGATAAAAATACTCTTCTGAAGCCTCCCTTTGTCAATGAAAAGAAAGTAACGGGAAGAAAAACTAAATTAGAGAATGGCTAGCCTTTGATCACTCCAACAGTAGCTAAAGAAACAACCATTGGATGCTTCTGAAGAAGAAAAAGAGTTGATGAAAGAGTAACCGCATAAGAATGAGAGAAGCTAACATAGAGATAAGAAACAATGAAATTAAACAAATTAGTTGTCACCAAATAAGAATATAAATGACAACAATTATGGTTAAGCCAAGGTGAGCACTCAAGAATGAACAAAATATAGAAAAGAATCGAATAGTTACCAACTGACAACAGATAACAACATAGGAGAAGAACCTCACTTGTACTAGCAAAGAAACAACCACTGGTTAGGCATAGCATGGCAAGTGTATACCAAGAAACCCTCTTGGCATATTTTCTTGAAAGGGAATGTGTTAGTGATAGTTGAGATAAGACCAAAAAAGAGTCTCATAGAGTAAAAGACTCAAACCTGAAAATTTATTACAAAAAGTGAACAAAGTTTGTTAACGAAAGTTATGTCATCTTTTGAAATAAGCCATAGAACTACAAATTCTACCAATATACTATGCTGGCATTCACCTTCTCATCAATGTTGATTAAAGAAGTCGGCCCAGCTACCAATGCATGAAAAATGTTCTATATATATGTAAAATACCGACAAATGACGAATAATGATAAGGAAATTTTTCTGAAATTTTTAGAAATTTATCGAAAATTTTTCGAAGACTGTATGGATGAGTTTAGGGGGATAAAACTGGGCCCCGGGAAAGTTTGTTTAGGCTACCCCATTTAAATGAGGAAAAGTTGATTTTTCCTTTTTCTTTTTATTTCCTTTTTCTTTCTCTTCCGCCGAACTCGTGCCCGACGCCGTTTCCTCCTCCTTCGCCTCGTCTCCTCCGAACTGCCCTAACCGCAAGCGGCGGTTTCTTCCTCCCTCTGGTACAAAAGCCGTGGTCAAGGGTTTTTGCAACCCTTTCTCTTCCCCTTCCCCGCGAGTACAAAGACTCACCACCTCTTCTCCTCTCTCGAGCGCCGGCTGCCGGCTAAACCTCTCTGCCCTCTGCGAAGTCGCCACCGCCGCACGGAGCAGCGCGACGCCCTACAACCGACGCCTCACCGAAGCTTCCCTTCCTTGTGCCTCTGATCTGGAGCGTTGTTTCTGCCCTGTGCACCACCGTCTTTGTTAACACTGTGCCCTAGGTCGTCGGAAATCGAGAGCTCAAGAAGGCGACAGAGGGTAGCAGTAATCCGGCCAGTGGGATTGAAGGTGAGGGCTTAGGGTTTGGTTTTTTCAATTCTGTGCTCTGATTCTTATCCTACCGTGAGCAACACTTGGGTTGGGTGGAAGGTTATGCTAACTAAGGATGGTAGTCTCTAATTGTAGATTCATTGCGACAGTGGTGTATCTGGTTTTCAACGGCTGCCCCTATTCCAACAACAACTACCTGTTGTGGACCAACAGAAGAGACTTTGGTGTTGAGGTAAGATACTTAATTAGGTTGGATTAGGTATGAGTTGGATTGTGTAATTAGTTGTACATGTGTAAATGGAATTAGGTTTATGCTATTGTGTTGATTCCTTGGTTTAGCTAGGTACTACAGGAAATTCGTAGAGGACTTTTCCAGAATAGCTTCTCCACTAACAGCCCTCACCAGGAAGAACAAGAAGTTTGGATGGTCAGACAAATATGAGCAGAGTTTCCAAGAGTTGAAGAAGAGACTGACCAGTGCTCCTATTCTGACCGTTCCAGAGAGTGACAAGAGTTTTGACATCTACAGTGATGCTTCCAAAAAAGGTAGATCCGCTACCTTAGCGGCCCCCCTAGTGCCGGCCCCACGGATATGGAGGGAGGTTCATGCAGGTACACAGGCCATAGGCGCATGGCGGGGTAAATCCCAGGTCGTCAGTTCCTGAGAATCGACCCCTGGCCATTACGCCAGAGATACCATGCGCCCACCGTCTGCGCTACGCCCTGGGGGCAACAGTGATGCTTCCAAGATGGGCCTAGGAGCTGTTCTCATGCAAGAAGGAAAAGTTATAGCTTTTGCTTCCAGACAACTCAAAGACTATGAGAAGAACTACCCCACTCATGATCTTGAGCTGGCAGCAGTGGTCTTTGCACTAAAACTCTAGCGACATTACTTGTATGGAGTCCAGTGCAGAATCTTCACAAACCATCAAAGTCTTAAGTACTTCTTCACTCAGAAGGACTTAAACATGAGACAGCGTAGGTGGCTAGAGTTGGTCAAAGATTATGACTGTGAAATAGTCTACCACCCAGGCAAAGCTAATAAAGTGGCAGATGCACTAAGCAGAAAATCCAGCGCATCCCTGATGTCCTTGTCATCATTAGCCCTGCCACTGCAAAAGGAGTTGACAGACTTCGGAATGGAAATTATTTATAGGCAACTCTCTGCATTGACCTTAGAGTCAACCCTGCTTGAGGATATATAGAGAAAGCAAAGTGAAGATCCAGATATCCAAAAGATCAAGCAAGGGATACAAGAAAAGGAAAATTCAGAGTTTCGAGTATCAGATAGTGGAATCGTCTACCAGGGGAACTGCCTTTGTGTCCCCAATGACGAAGAGTTGAGAAAGAAGATTTTAGAAGAAGCCCATAGTACTCCTTACTCCATGCATCCTGGTTCCACCAAGATGTACCAAGACTTGAAACAAAGGTTCTGGTGGTCTGGACTCAAAAGAGACATTGCTAAATATGTCAATACCTGCCTGACATGCTAGAGAGTCAAAGCAGAACACCAGAGACCAGGAGGAATGTTACAACCTTTCCCAATACCAGAGTGGAAGTGGGAAGACATATCCATGGACTTCATAACAGGTCTTCCAAGAACTACAAACGGATATGACACAATATGGGTAGTAGTGGACAGATTGACTAAGTCAGCTCATTTTCTAGCCATCAAGATGTCCCACTCTATAGAGCAGTTGGCACAACTATACGTTAAAGAGGTGATCAGATTTCATGGAGTTCCTAAATCTATCGTTTCGATAGAGATGGGCGCTTCACCTCACACTTTTGGGAGTGTGTTCAGAATGCACTAGGCACCAAACTCAAGTCCAGACAGCCTTCCATCCTCGGATGATGAACAGACAGAGTGAGTAAATCAAATTTTAGAAGATATGCTCGGGGCTTGTACGCTAGATTTCAAGGGAAGTTGGTGCAAGTATCTATGCCTAGCTGAGTTTGCCTACAACAATAGCTATCAGGCCACCATCAAGATGGCACCTTATGAGGCATTGTATGGAAGGAAGTGCAGATCACCCATTTGCTGGCAAGAAGCAGGTGAAAGAAGAGAAATGGAAGTAGAGCTGGGCATCCAAACTGAGATGATAGAAGAAACCACTCAGGCTATCTAGAGGATCAGACAAAGGATTGAGACTGCCCAGAGTAGACAGAAGAGTTATGCTGACACACGCCGTAGGCCACTTGAATTTCAAGTAGGGGATTCAGTCTTTCTCAAGGTTTCTCCTATGAAGGGAGTGATGAGATTTGGCAAGAAGGGCAAATTAAGTCCCCGCTATGTAGGACCTTACCTGATCATAGAGAGGATTGGGAAAGTAGCTTACAAGTTGGACTTACCACAAGACATGTCAGCAATACATAATGTACTTCACGTCTCCATGCTAAAGAAGTGTCTCCATGACCCTAGCCAAGTGATTGAGCCTCAGTCAGTGCAGATTCAAGAGGATCTTAGCTATGAGAGCAGACCTACACAAATAGTGGACAGAGAAGTTAAGTGACTAAGGAATAAAGAGGTACTACTAGTGAAGGTCATCTGGCAAAACCAGAAGCACGAGGAAGTTACTTGGGAGCGTGAGGACAATATGAGACAGAAATATCCAGAACTATTCTAAGTTCGAGGAGGAACTTTTTATAAGGTATAGGGGATTATAACGACCCAACTTTCCCTATTTCGAGTTCTAAGTGTCCTTAAAAATATTGGGAAATGCTTTTAAAATATTCTAGAGATTTTTATAAATTTTTAGAGTATTTTGATGCAATTTTGGGAGGTCGTTTGGTATTTTTACAAACGAAAGAGATTTTTGACAAAAAAATGTCCAAGCCGAGGTTTGAACCGGAAACCTCGGGTTAAGCAGAGATTCGCTTAACCAACAGACCAGTCGCGGGTTTCTTAGTAAAACCCGAACCAAATGGTATTTAAGCTATAGTTGGAACATTTAAAATAAATTGCCATAAAAAGGGGCGCGACTGAGGATCGAAGCCCAGGCCTTTGGCTCGGTCAAAACCCAGCCAACCAACTATTCCGTGGTTGTTTTGTGATTAAGAAGGGAAGCAAATATATTTAAGTAGTAGTTGGTGACAGAAATTTTAGGTATTAAAAGGAGAACTTAAGTTTTAGCCGAAACCTAATTTTCCTTCTCCCTCACGCACGCGACGGCGATTTCCTCTCGGGTGAAAACGAAGACGAGGCGAAGGCTTTGTCTCTGGCGGCCGGCCAAGGGGTGAATCAGCGAGCTCTTTTCAGATTCGAGCTCGTCTCGTCAAGGAGGACGCGCGGACACGAAGGGAATGCCAAGATCGCGAACTAGCCGAAACCCTAGAAGCTTCCCTATGGTTGTAAGTCCAAGAACAGCGAGGTAAGTACTACTCACCTGTGGTAGGAGTTGCTCTGAATTCCTTTTTGGGTTTCATCTCCTTGCTTCCGGATCTTGCTGTGCCGAGTAGAAGTATATGCTAGGGTTTGCGTTTGCTGTGCTAAATTATTGTGCTAAGGTGTGCTGTACCGAATTTGCCATGTTAGGGCATTAGGTTTTCAGATTTCTATGCTAGGGTTTCCCTTTTGAATAAGCCAGGGTTGCTGTGTTGAAATTTCTATGTTAGGTTTCCTTTTAGAAGTTGCTATGCCAAATTGCCATGCTAAGTTGCTGTGCCGAAAGTTTCTTGCTTGGGTTTGCTGTTGAACAGGATTATAAGCTAGGATCTTCCCTTCCATTACTTACCTTCCGTGGCATACATGTTAAGCATGCTAGTTTATTGTTCGAGTTTAATTGTATAGAAGGAGTTCACTTTAATTCTTAGCATGTAAGCACAGTAAGAAATGTTTAGATTACCTGTTATGTTGTTTCCTGCCGTGAGTTACAAATCAGTGGCGTAGCTATTCTATAACATTTGCTAGGTATGCTAGTGATTGTTGAGTTTAGTTCTTTTCTAGAAGATTTGCATGATAAATCGTAGCTTTAACTTGCAAATTAGGCTTTGGTGGTTTAGTTGCGATAAATTGCATGTATAGCAGATCAACATGTTCTAGTTAGCTTAGTTGTTCTAGAACTACGACACGCTTACATTTGAATGCATTTAGAAATTTTATGCTTTATGCTTCAGCTGTTATTTAAGTTCACATTCGGTTTCTTGTTGTGAAATTCTTTAGAAAATTTTACAGTGTTCTAGTAAGCTCTTCTAGGAGATTATGGGAAGCAGTAAGTAAGAAAAGACCCAGTCTAAATTGATTCCGAATTCCAGAAATTAAGATCAAAAGCACACCAAGTGGTTAAAACAAATGCCAAGGCATTTTAATATAAGAGTATAAAGATAACAAGAAATTTAAAGTAAGAGGCTAGTACCCGACTTCCAAGGTTGTCGTTAAACAAATCCAGGTGACTAATTCCAAGGTCTTGGCCCTGGTAAGACCAAGGTCTTTATCCTCATAGGACTGGAGGCTCGCTACCTCAGTCACTATTAGAGAGCGCGCATAAGATGGTACTAAGCCTGGGCCCAAGAAAGAGAAGAAGAAGGTTAAGTATTAATTTCAAGTATGAAGCTATAAGTAAATGAAACAAGTATCACCTATGTTTAGAATTAGCCAAGTTTAGCTCCTTTAATTCTAAGCATACAACATTAGTTTCATTACTTTTCTTATCAGTTTAGTGAGCATGATTAGTTTTATTTCCAGTATTCAGCTTTATTCTTGTATATCATGAGTATGCAGTTTATTTGAGTACTTTGCTATTAGATGAGCATGAGTAGCTTTCTTTTAGCATTTCAGTTTTAGCACCTTTATATTCAACGCACCTTGAGTTTTTGTGAGATAGTTTAGTACTTACTAAGTATTTCGCTTATAGTTGCATTTCCTCCTACTGCAGATAAAGGTAAAGGGAAGCTATAGTCAGAAGGAAGGTGACAAGGAGATGCGTGGTGGATGTGCGATGCCTGGATTATGGAAGCCTTGAGACCAGAAAGGAGTTTCTTTTAGTTTTCTTTCCCTTTTGCTATGTTAGAAGTATTTGGGATGGTATATGTTATCTTGATGTTATTAGGACATGGTAGATGAATTGTGATCTTATGAGATGATTTCTGGTATAGTTTTCCTTTGTTTTGTATTATTTACTGCCTGAGTTGTTTGATGCATGTCCCAGCCGTCTGTGGCTAATGTATATAGTGTTTGTATTTAAGGTATTGTCACCTGTATAGGGGAGATGCTGCTGAAATTTTTCGGTAAGGACTCCTCACAGGGCAATTAAGTGGAGTTAGTAGTTAAGCAGCGTCCACCTTTAGAGAGTAGTTGTAAAATACCGAAAATAGGCGAATATTAATAAGGGAATTTTCCGAAATTTTTGGAAATTTTTCGGGAATTTTTCGGAGCTCGTATGGACGAGTTAACGGGAACAAGAACGGGGTCCGGAAAAGCCTGTTTAGACTACCCGATTTAAGCGAGGAAAAGATTATATTTATATATCCTTTTCCTTTTTATTTTTTTTATTTATTTTCCTTTGCTTTTGTGGCCGAACCCGAGTCTTCCCCCGACGCCGATTTCCCTCTCAGCCCGACTCCTCCGAGCCCTAACCGCCGGCCACTCGGCGGTTTCCTCCTGCTTCCCCTCTTCTCTACTTATCCCACGCCGAGTTTTCCTTCTTCCCCGAGTGCACCAAGCTCTGCCCCGACGCCAGCGACGCCGACCTTCTCCACCCGACGCCTCCGCCAGCCACCGAGAGTCGTCCGACCGCCGCCGACTCTTGACCCGAGCACCACAGCAGGCTTTGTCTTCTTTTCTCGGAGTCGTCCTCTGCGCGGAAGAGGCAAGCCCTAGTTGAGCCTTTGCCGATCTCCTCTGTGCCTACCTCCTCCACTGAGCCATGCCCTAGATTCACCGCCGGCCACCTCTGTCACGCCCCCAGAGGAGTCCCTGTCCGAGAAAATTTCGGCAGCATCTCCCCTGTATGGTGGACAATCTAAAACTTTTCTACATCTCATATACCTCAGCCACAGGCGGCTGGAATAATAACAGAAAATAAAATCAATCACCACACAGTTTATATATGTATTCAACCTCTGGCTGTCACAACCACGCAGTTAATAAAATAAACAACATAGTAATACTCTGACTCGAAATCAACCCTACTCAACTACACTCGTAAAGCCCAAATCCGATTTTTCTTACCTCTTCTGCCGTCCAGGCAGGCATGTAGTAGTATAAAATCGAAAACAAATCCATCAACGAGACAAATTATATAATATCTAAGTATTCAACATCCAAATCCAAATATAGTCAAGTGAGAATCAAAAACAATACAAACGATAGCAAATAGCTGGAGGTCTGCAGGGGACTAGCAACTGGAACTCCCTCCTGACAGCATCAACCTGAAAATAACAACAATGGAGGCGGGGTGAGTCCAACACTCAGCAGGTACAGTTGATATGCAAAGTAAAGAAATAACACCTAGCACTAATCATGCGTACAGTCTCCTGATAAAGATAAAGGTAACTACAAACCGAAGAAGACAGGAGAGAATCTGTACTAACCAGGACCCGGTAAAAGGACAAACAGTCCGAAAGGTATAGAAGACCTGTATGCATGTCAATCAAGGTATCCAAGCAATGTGCAGCATATAAGTGCAACAAACACAAATACAAACAGTAAATACATCATGCATATGATGCCAATGTCATGGTCACTCCTGACGCCAGTCAGCCGACTCACAACAACAGTGGGACCGAGTGGGTAGGGCTGTGACAACCGTGCACTCTGCAACACTACTCCTGATGAGTGATCGAGTGGACGGGATGCTGTCGGAGTACATACGTACTCCTACCCTAAATCATAAATGGGGGAGCACAATGCTCTCATCTCCCGGTACACTATGACGGAGAGGAATCTCTAACGTGCTACACGCTGCGTCACACTACCCATGAGCGGATCAACGGAGCACCGGAAGAGTCAAACTGACGTGCTACCACGCTGTGTCCCGCTACCCATGAGCGTCACCACGGAGCACCGAACAGTGATGAAACTGGCAAAGTGCTCGACAATAAAGGAGCAATCAATCACTCAGCATGCAATCATGCGAATGGTGCATGTCACTAAACATGGTAATATACTAAACCAATCTCTGGATATATCATAATGTGCACCAAAGCGAATGAATCATATCAAGGTATCTGATCCTATAAGGTATCAAACCTAGGTCCTGACATGGTAAAATATGGTTATATCACTACCCATGAGCATGTGGAATCAGGTACATATCCATACCAGATGTAAACAAACAATCAATCAACAGGTAGATGTATTGGGCAGTGATTAACCGAAACAAGTAAGAAACACAATTAATGCATCTTGTTAATTTAATTACTAAGCATATCAAAGACAATAAGTCAAAAGTACCCGCCTCCAATCGAAATGGTCCAATCCGACAATCGAGACACTCGTCTCGAATCAAAGTCCTGTAATAAACCGTATAGTTTAGCTAAATTTAATTATAAGCATAATAGCTAAACCAAAAATTATTTTTCTCCAGGAACCCTAATTAAATAGTTAATCACAGTTAACTATCCCTAATCCAAAGCTTAGGATTCCATTCCTAACTTAACCACAAGTCGACCAAACTTCACATGAACCACCAACTATATAATGAATCAAACATATCCAAACAAACTCAATTAAGTATCTTACCCAATTTAAATCTGCACCACTCTAAAGATTCTATCAACCGCACAACTGAAGATCAACTTGTCGCCGCTAGCAACTAAATAAATTGCTGGATCAAGGAAACCACAGCAAATCCCATTAGAATTCTTTCCCACTGTCCAATTAAGATGAGGACATCATAAAATCAGCAACACCTAATTTTTATTACCCAACTCGTAGCCGTGCTTGTTGATCCACACCAGAACTGTGGCTACCAGGACAAATGGGTTGCTGCTGGAACAAATTGAACAAACCAAAACAGCAATTAATCCAGATTCTTGAACCCACAGGATTTCCAACCAAACTAAATCTCACCGTGGATTTGCTCAAGGTAGAGAGCACTAGGGCAGCGTCGTCGGCAGGCACAGAGGTGGTGGCAACTGGCGTTAGGGCAGAAAAATTTCGGTCGACAGCAGCGGCTCGAGTTCTAGGGCAGAGGAGCAAAGGGCGCAGCCCGCGCGGAGGAGAGGACCAGGATGTGGCTCGGTCGGCGGTGGCTCTGTGCAGAACTCGGCGTGGAGAAGGTCGGCTCTGATGTGAGGGAAAAAGGAGAGTTCAGCTCTGATGTGAGGTGATCGGAGACAGGGTGCCGAGAAGGGGAAAAACCGGCAATGGCTTGAGCGTTGCCGGCGCGTTTCCTGATCTCAGCGGCGGAGAGGGCTCGCAATCCAAGCTAGGGCAAGGCAATTAACCAGCTGCCGGCGCTGGGGTTCCTGGCGGTTAGGGCACAAGTGGTTCGGCGGCTCGGCGCGAGGAGGAAGAGAGATCGCCGAGCGAAGGGAAAGGCTAGGGCATGCGGGAAGAATAAGAGGAAAAGAAAAAGAATAAGAAAAGAAAAAGGAAAAGAAAAATAAAACTTTTCCTCATTAAAACAGGGTAGCCTAAACAAGCTTTTTCGAGCCCTGTTTTTATCCCCGTCAACTCGTCCTTACGAGCTCCGAAAAATTCCAGAAAATTTTTCAAAATTCTGGAAAATTCCCTTATTAATATTCGCCTATTTCCGGTATTTTACAACCTCTGCCCTAGCCTCTTCACCGCTGCACACTGTCGCCCCAGTTGTTGATGCCCTCACTAATCTCTCTGTCAGTTTGATCGAGCCGACACCGTGGTTCCATTTTTCTGTGTCGTGTCTTAGCAGTGATTGAAGGTGAGGGTTTAGAGTTGGTTTTTCCTTTTTGTGCTTTGTTTTGTGTTCTACAGTGAGCAGTACTATGTTGGGTGGTCGCTGATTGTAGGGTCCTGGTCTCCAACAGCGGCTACTTCTTTTGGCGGCACTATCCCTAATTGTGGATTAATAACTGTGGCTGTGAGAGTAGGTAAGGTTTATTGGGTATCTGGATTAAGCATTTGCTTAGTTGTAGATCGTAGTGTACTTGATTTTTGTTAGATGATTATTCATGTGTCGATTGATTAGGTTTATGTGTTTTTGGAATTAGGGTTTTTGCCCTAATTTAGGGTTAAAGAATTTATTTAGCTATTTATTGGAATTTTAGCTAAATAAAATATATCTCTGTTGGTATCACAGGACCTTGATGCGAGACGAGTATCTCGACGTCGTGTTCGGATCAGATTTGACATTTCCTATTGGAGGCGGGTACTTTTGACTTATTGTCTTTGATATGCTTAGTAATGAAAATAATATGTTGCATTAATTGTGTTTCCTATTTGTTTCGGTTAATCACTGCCCAATACATGTTACCTGTTTGATTGATTGTTTGTTTGCATCTCGTATTGATCTTGTACCCGATCTATCATGCTCGTGGGTAGTGATATAACCATGTTTCACATGTTCAGGACCTAGGTTTGATACCTTTTTGATCAGTATGTCTTGATTTGATCTATTCACTATGGTGCCCATTGTTATATGCCCAGAGGTTGGTTTAGTATATTATCATGCTTAGTGATATGCACCATTTGCATGATCGCATGCTATGCGATAGATTGCTCCATTATTGTCGAGCACTTTGCCAGTTTTCATCACTGTTCGGTGCTCCATTGTGACGCTCATGGGTAGCGTGACACAGCGTGGTAGCACGTCAGTTTGACTCTTCCGGTGCTCTGTTGATCCGCTCATGGGTAGTGTGATGCAACGTGTAGCACGTTAGAGATTCCTCCCCATCATAGTGTACCGGGAGATGAGAGCATTGCGCTCCCCCATTTATAATTTGGGGTAGGAGTACGTATGTACTCCGACAGCATCCCGTCCACTCGATCACTCATCAGGAGTAGTGTTGCTGAGTGCACAGTTGTCACAGCCCTACCCCCTTGGTCCCACTTTTGTTGTGAGTTGGCTGACTGGCGTCAGGGGTGACCATGACATTGGCATCATATGCATGATGCATTTATTGTTTGTGATTTTGTTTGCTGCACTTATATGCTGCATATTGTTTGGATACCTATGTTTGACATGCATACAGGTTTTCTATACCTTTCGGACTGTTTATCCTTATACCGGGTCCTGGTTAGTACAGATTCTCTCCTGTCTACTTCGGTTTGCATTTATCTTTATTTTTATCAGGAGACTGTACGCATGATTAGTGCTAGGTGTTATTTCTTTACTTTGCATATCAATTGTACCTGCTGAGTGTTGGACTCACCCCGCCTCCATTGTTGTTATTTTCAGGTTGATGCTGTCAGGAGGGAGTTCCAGTCGCTAGTCCCCACTACACGTAGTGCTAGATCCCCTGCAGACCTCGAGGATTGATTGACTTTTGAGTTTTCTTCTCATTTGTCTATGTTTAGACTTGATTTGTTTGATACTTGGATGTTGTATTTATTTTTGTGATGTCGATGGATTTTATTTGGTCTTATTCTACTACATGCCTGCCGGGTCGGCATAAGAAGTGAGTTTCGTCGGATTTGAGTTTTACGAGTGTAGTTGAGTAGGGTGGTTTTCGAGTCAGAGTATTACTGCTTTGTTTGATTATATATAACTGCGTGGATGTTTGTGTGGTTGTGTTATATTTATTGTTATTATTCCAGCCGCATGTGGCTGAGGTATGGAGATATGTAGAAAGTTTCAGATTGTCCGCCGTACAGGGAAGATGCTGCCGAAATTTCTTCGGACGGGGACTCCTCTGGGGCGTGACAATTTAGTGGTATCAGAGCCAAGTTATACGATCTTTTGTTTTCGTATTTTAGATGTTTGGGATAACCTGATACCAATTTATTTACTTGGTATCGGAGCGCCAAGTTTGGCGATACTTGTTGGATTTTTGTATTATGGATTTTCGAGATTTATCTGATACCAATTTATTGGTATCAGAGCGGGTTATGATACCTGCTTTTGGTGTTCGAGAGATTTATCGGATACCTATTGTTGGTATTCTGGATATTTGTGTTAGCCAGGTTTGCGAGTCAAACTGGGCATTTTCGGATTTTCGATATGGTTATGTTTCTGATTTCCGTTTCGGATTTATTTGGATTTCCGGTGATTTTCTCGTTCGGAATTTTGAGGTCAGAAGTTGGGGACAGGACAGCGACAGAACATCTCCAGACGACATATAGGTATGATGTTTAATTTTATAGTTTATGACATGTATTAGCATTCTTTATGTAATACTTGTCTGGTGGTTGTAACACATATTACATGTGATGGGTTAGCCATTGAGCATGATTGACCTAATAGAGATCAAGGATTATAGTCTCTGGTGATTTTTCAGATCATACCATCAGTAGTTTTAGCTTCTGTTACTACTAGTAGGAGATGGAGGCACATATCAGCCTCTGCTATTGTTAGCTGGGTAATGGATGATACCTATATATTCCTGTGGACTTAGCAGTAGAGTTTTTTATACTCGTATCTTTTGGATATTAGGGTATCCGATACGATGAAAATTGGTTATTGGAGAGTTATCATGTTTTGATCATTGTTGAGAATGATTTGAGGGATATTGGGAGATCAGATATTGTGATATGTTGATTTCTAATGGTTTGTGAGAGTAAATGTTATGTGGTTGTCGGATGATCTATTACTAGATATTGTTTTGATGATTTATTAGTGGATAATTATTTTGATGATCTATTATTTGGGTTGTCGTTGATGGTGACATAGTGGGTGTCATGTATGATATTCACAGGTTTGATGATTATAGTTGATGATCAGATATAGATCGGGTGCTAGAGAGTTTACGGTTGAGTGTGCCTATGAATTTTAATAAATCTGGTTGTTGTGGTTAGTTAACAGGATGATAAAATTGATATTTGCTTCCTCTGATATTGGACTATGTGGATAAATAATGTTTTGATGTTTGAATATTAATTTGCTCTCATGGGGAGTAGAGACTTATTCATCTGATATTATGTGGGCTGATATTTTTGAGGATAAAAAATGAGAGTGTCTTGATGTTCTTGAATTCTGACTTTATCTTTTGGGTCGTACACCTTTATACATATGATTATTGTGGGTTTCTAGTAGATTATACCCGAGTGGTTAGACATACATGTCTGATTGTTTATTGGAGTTATTTGTCAATTAACAACTATGTTGTGGAATGTGCACATATGTTTGAGTGTTTTATTGGATGTATCTTATCGATCTATCTTATCGATCTAATCTGAGTTGTGATATGTGCAGATGTGTTGGGTGTAATATTTGAAGTATCTTGTTTATTATATGATTGTTTTGAGAGTATACTCGTGTCGATTATGATTTGTTGGAAGTATTATGTTGATTATACTCTTGGCATAGGTGTACATATGTCATGTGAGTGTTGTTGAGGTGTATTGTTGATTATACCTATGTTGATATATGCACACGGGTTTGACAGGTATTGTTGGAGGTATCACACTGATTTATACCTGCGCTATGAGTGTGTTTGGTGTGTACAAATTGGAGGATTATGTCGATTATACATATGTTGTGTGTGCATGTGTACCAGGTGTATGGTGGGTAGCATCATGATGATTCTACCTATGTTGAATGTAGAATGCTGAGTGTCTACATTATGTTATTGGTTATATAACCCTGTCAACTAATTCTTCTATTAGTGGGTGACCAACCCACTAGGATGATGATAGAGTTGACTATGGATATGATTTGTTTACTAGGTTGTTTATACCTTTGGCTGCCTATAGTGATATGTGGTTGAGTGATCTCGTGCAGCCTCTAGTTGGATAGTTAGGTGCCTTGGACACTTATGGATCGTTTGTGGTGGAGCGGAGCTCCCACATATACATATTTCGGATTACTTGTAGCGGAGCATTGCTCCCATATCTATTGCAGATACATGTTATGGATTATTGTAGTGGAGTGTTATTCCTACATATTGAGGATTTCTTGTGGTAGAGCGTTGCTCCCACATATGTGGTATTTTCTGTGATGGAGCGTTGCTCTCACACTGGAGGATCTATGCTTAGATGATTTATATCGTTGGTGATCATATTTCAGACTTATTGTCAGGGATCTTATGCTTAGAAATGTCTGTGATATGGACATTATGTGTCATGATTTTACCATTAGGGCTTGCGGAGCCTTAGATGTTTTCACGGACTAGATGATTTGGGTATCCCTAGGATATTGGATCAGAATTCGTTATCGTTATTGACGACGTGGTGTTTTATTCCTGATCTGAGGTGTGTCACGTACACTATCTTTGCATAGTTCTAGAGATGTTTCGACTGAAACGTCTGTTTGTGAAGATCAGTAGTGCGTATTTTGATTGTCTTTTGTGAGATGTTTGAGACACACGGTCACTAGTAGTAGTATACCGTGGTTCCACAGGGGATAGAGGTTGTTACCGTTGGGAGTAGACGAAGTCTATAGAAGAGGCTTGCAACTTTCTTTGTTTGGCTTGATATTTCCGGAGATACGTTGAGTGTTTCTCACGGATTGCTATGCTACTTACACGCCTGACCAGGAAAGGTGTGAAGTTTATTTGGACTGAGAATTGCAAAACCAGCTTCTAGGAGCTGAAGCGAAGATTAGTGTCGGCTCCAGTTTTGGTTTTTCCTTCTGGAGAGGACGGATTTGTACTCTACACGACGCTTCTCTACAGGGTTTGGGTGCTGTGCTGATGCAGCACAGTAGAGTATTCTCCTATGCTTCTCGTCGGTTGAAGGAACATGAGAAAAACTACCCTGTATATGATCTGGAGCACGTCGTCATTATTTTTGCCATGAAGATTTGACGACATTATTTATATGGCGTTACATTTGAGATTCTCACTGACCATAAGAGTATCAAATATCTGTTTACTCAGAAGGAACTTAATCTCCGACAGAGGAGATGGATGGAGTTCCTGAAGGCTTTTGATTGTACCATTAGCTATCACCCGGGGAGAGCTAATGTGTTGCCGATACGCTTAGCAGGAAGTCCGGAGGGACTTTAGCTTGCCACCGAGTTGTGGTCACAGACTTGATTTAAGGTTTCTCCGATTTGGGCCTTGAGGGGTAAGGATAGACAGAGCAGTGTACTCTGGTTACCATGGTTGCTCAGTCGTTGATCAGGACAAGGATACGAGAGCCATAGGCTGCTGATCAGTATTTGCAGTTTATTTACAGCCAGATAGCTTCTGGGCAGCAGACCGAGTTCACACGAGACGAGGAGGGTGTTATACACTATCGAGGCAGATTTTGCGTGCTTCAGTCTCATCCGGTCTTATAGGAGTTATTTCCGGAGCCTCATCGCTCATGATTTGCTGTCCACCCAGGCGGTACCCGTATGTACCAAGATTTGAGATGTTTCTATTGGTGGAACGACAAGAAGGACTACATGAAAGAAGACATCGCGGATTTTATAGCTAGATGTCTTATCTGTCAGCAAATGAAGGCCGAGCACCAGAGACCTGCCGGCTTACTTCAGCAGATTCCTAATTCTGAGTGGAAATGAGAACACATTACTATGGACTTTGTGGTAGGTTTGCCGAGGACATGACGAGACCATGACACGATTTGGGTAATCATTGATCGATTAACCAAATTCGCGTACTTCTTAGCGATCCGGAGGACTGATCCCCTGAATCGATTGGCAGATCTGTATTGTCGGGAGATTATCAGACTACATGGTGTTCCGTTGAGTATCATCTCGGATAGAGATCCACGGTTCACGTCTCGGTTCTGGCAGAGTCTGCAGCAGGCCTTGGGTACACATCTCCGTTTCAGTACAGCTTTCCATCCACAGACAGATGGACAGTCAGAGCGGACCATTCAGACGTTAGAGGACCTGCTGAGGTCATGTGTTATGGATTCCGGAGGCAGTTGGGAGGACCATCTGCCGTTGGTAGAGTTTGCCTACAACAACAGCTTCCATTCGGCTATCCAGATGGCACCGTTTGAAGTGTTGTATGGTAGGTCTTGTCGGACACCCACCCTCTGGGATGAGGTTGGGGAGGCCCAATAGTTGGGACCTCATAGTGTAACGACCCAACTCCTGGGTACTAGGCTGTGAGCCGGATCGCTACATTAACTACTGAAACTACTGTGCCGTACTGTGCGGAAAACTAGGTAAAATAAAATTTTCACTAACTGACTCTATTAATCTGATAACTGATGCACCCATGCGGTTATAAGGAAGGATTCAAGACCCTTTCCGATTGGTGTACATGTGCTAAGGAGAATGCTTGACCTCCCATCTGAGCTAGGAACTCAAACTAACTTCCCCGCTAGCTGCTGATCGATCCACGGATCGATGAATCTTACTGCGATTCTATGCCCTGCTGGATCGATCTACGGAACGATCCAGGAGGTCGATCGGCGAACCGATCCAGGTGTCTGGATCGGTGCGGACCGATCCGAGCACTGGAGCCGAGATGCCTCTTGTTCGATCTTTGGATCGGTCGGTGGACCGATCCATGCACTGAAATTTCCTCCGAGGCTCTATCGGTGGATCGGTCGGTGGCCGATCCGAGAGGATCTGATAACATCTTATATCTCATTTGGATCGGCCGGTGGCCGATCCGATGGGCTGACTTCGAGACCACGATCGGTGCAGGCACCGATCGATGTCGATTTCACTCGAGTTCTGATTTCAGCACTTTGGCGTGCCAAAATATCACAAAATAGTTCTAAAACAACAGAAATACATTCTAGCATGTAAGTACTAATGTTCTAAACATGATAAGCTAAACACGACATAGTTACTAAGCTAGAACAATTAGTAACAAGACTAAGTATGAAACTAGACATGATAAGTGCTAAAACTGAAATAAAAGCGTATAGATCCCAAGGATCTTTATTCCAGACCCTTTGCACACACACATCATCGTAGCATCGCCCTCCAGCCTCCGCTAATCCACTTTTCTTTTACCGGTATCTGCAGTATAAGAAAAGTAGTATCTGTAAGCCAATAAGCTTAGTAAGAAACCATCTACCTCACAAAAACATGCAACGATGCGATTATGTTTTTAAAACATGCAGTTTGAAACTAAACTGAGCATGCAAGCATGGCATGGCATAGTATCACACAAAGCATGGCATAACATATAAACTGAACATGGTATACTTATAAACTGAGCATGAAACTGAACTAGTCATGCATATATCTAAATCTGTACACGAACTCAAATCATGTAAACTGAACCTGAACTGAACTGAACGCTAAATTTGTGTTCTCATCACTGGTTTCAAATTTGAAAACTATACATATAATAGATGAAAATACTAAACATGCTGTTGGGCCCTGGCAACTGTACTTACTGTGCGCGCATCCTTACGAGACCCGGGATTGCAAGTTCCGAATCCAGCAGGGTTACTAGGTTATCTGAACCTAGGGACGACTGTGGGAGTCCAGCCCATGGATATCTGATCCAAGTACAGTGCCAACTGAATAAAAGTAAAATACTGAATACTGTTTTATTTTACTTTGCTGTTCTAGGCTATCTGAACCTAGAGCTAGGTTATCTGAACCTAGAGGCTACTGTGGGAGCCTACCCAATGGATATCTGATCCATATAGCTGTGATAACTGATAACCAACTGAATAAAATGTTTTTAATATATTTTACATGCTGTTAGGACGCCTATTGGTGCATCCTTCTGAACTGGGCATTCTACCGAATGCTTGGTGTGCACTAAAAACACACCCTAACACTGAGAACTGTAAAATTTCTGAACTAACGCCAAAACTAACAAGCGAGAGCAATTATACTGCAGGTGAGGGGTTTCTTACCTCAATCGCAAGGTTTTCTTACGATTCTATTCGCTAGGTTTCTCGAAAAACTGATCCTCTCGACGAACCGCTTACGTCCTCGCGTTCCTCTCACGGAGAAGAATCTTTTTCGTGTTGGAGTCGTCGCCGGAAGATGATCCCTTGACCCTTGGCTTGGTGTGTGCCGTGCGTGAGGAAGAGGGGAAGAGGAGAGGTGCGGCGGTTTTAGGTTTCGGGTGAGGAAAAGCTACGGTGAGAAAATAATCTAAACTTCTCACTTAAATCCTTATTTATATTTACTAATTAATTCATCCAAAATCAATTATAAATATAATTGATTCCCTCTTCTTTCAGCACGGCCCTGCTGGGTTCAACTGGTTACTGACATTATCCCTTACACCATAGGTCTCGGGTTCGATTCCCGCCTAAGCTATTTTACGGTTCCAATTATTTTTGCTACTTCCGCTACTCGGAAAATTCCGGAAAAATATCTAAAAATTCCAGAAAAAAATCATAGAATAATTCTAAAATAAATTCGGGAATTTTTCGGGCTTTACAATCCCCCATACCTTATAAAAAGTTCGTCCCCGAACTTAAAACAATTCTGGGTACTTCTGTCTCATGCTGGCCTCTGTCTCCCAGGTCGCCTCTGCTGCTGTGTGGTTTTGCCAACTGACTTTGACTAATGGCACTTCCTTGTTCCGTAATTTCTTTACTGCTCGGTCTATTATCTGAATAGGCCGACTGTCATAGCTGAGATCATCACGGACCTGTACCATCTGGGGCTCAATCACCTGGGTGGCGTCTGGAATATGCTTCTTCAGCATGGAGACATGAAATACGTTGTGGACGGCTGACATCTCCTGGGGTAGCTCTAGCTCATATGCTACCTTTCCCACTCTCTTCGTGATAAGGTAGGGTCCCACATATCTGGGAGCTATGCCCTTCTTCCTAAAACGCATGACTCCTTCATGGGAGCTACTCGGAGGAATCCCCCACTGAAAACTCTAGGGGTCTGCGTCGTGTATCGGCATAGCTCTTCCGACGCTGTCTTGTCTCTATCCTCTGGCGAATCTCTTGTATGGCGGTGTGGTATACGCTACTAGATCATGCGAGCTCTAGCTCCATTCACCACTCTCATACACAGTTGGTGATCGCACCTCCGCCCATAGAGTGCCTCATAAGGTGCCATGCCGATAGTGGCACGATAGCTATTGTTGTATGCAAATTCGCTAGACTCGGATATTTGCACCAACTTCCTTGAAATCTAGGGCAGGCTCGGAGCATGTCTTGATACGATTCACTCGCTCGTCGACCATACATGCGAGGATGGAAGGCATCTTGAATTTTAGCGGGTGCCCATAGGCGCACACACTTCGGAAGTGTGATGTAAATCTCTTGTCTGCATGCGATATAATGGTTCGTGGGACTCCATGCGGCTTGACTATCTCCTTGAGATACAACTGAGCTAGTTGCTCCATGGAATAGGATATTACGATAGCTAAGAAGTGGGCTGATTTAGTCAACTGTCGACTATTACCCAAATGGCATCAACACCATTCGTGGTTCCGGGTAACCCACTATGAAGTCCATAGAGATATCCTCCCACTTCCATTCTGGAATCTGGATCGGTGCAGAACTCCTCCAGTGATGTTCCGCCTTAACCCTTTGACAGGTTAGACAGATGTTGACGTATCTGGCGATATCTCGCTTCATGCCGGGCCACCAAAATCGTTTCTTTAGATCACGATACATTTTGGTGGAACCGGGATGCATCGCATAGGGAGTCTGTGAGCCTCGTCTAGAATACGCTTTCGTAGTTCCTCCGATGCGGAACACAAAGTCTGCATCACCACGGTACACTACCCTGGCGGACACTCGAACTCTCCACTTTCGATTACGCTAACCCTTGCTTGATTTTCTGAATTCCTGCTCCTGAGCTATCTGGATATCATCAAGCAAGGTAGATGCTAAGGACATTGTGGAAAGCTGCCCGACTATAATTTCGAGACTAAAAGTTGTAATCTCCTTCCTTAGGGGTGGTGACATAGTTGCTAAAGATAATAAGGTAGCACTAGACTTCCTGCTGAGTGCGTCAGCTACCTTATTAGCTTTCCCTGGATGGTAGAGGATATCTATGTCATAATCCTTGACCGTTCTAACCATCTGTATCGCATATTCAGATCCTACGAGTAAAGAAATACTTGAGACTTTGATAATCATATACACTCTGCCGAGCTCCGTCTGGATAATGTCTCCAAATCTTGAGAGCGAACACCGCTGCAAGCTCAAGGTCGTGAGTAGGATAGTTCCTCTCATAATCCTTGAGTTGTCGGAGGCATAGGCGATCACCTTGCCTTCTTGCATCAATCTGCTCCTAATCCCAATTTAGGCGTCATGTAGATGTCGGTACATGTTTTACGGTATAGCTAAAATAGAACCTTTGGTCAATCTCCGTTTAGTTATTGATTCTGTGATCCTCATCCTTGAAATTTCTTGTTCTTCACGGTGAGAGGCATCGGTGGGAGGCTATCTGGAGAAGTCCTCTGAATTTCTGTAGTAGCACGCTAATCCCGAGCTTCGATTTCCTGGCGTTCTGGGTCTCTTCCGATTACTTACGCTTCTATCTTCTTGGGATCTACCATAACACCATCCTTGGAGATGATGTGACCTAGAAAGGCTACTGGTCTGGCGAATTCACATTTAGTGAATTTGGCGTCTGTTAATTTCTTGAAGGATCTCAAAGCTCTTGAGATCTCTGCATGGTCCTCTGTGTGCTGAATAGATAAGAATGTCATCGATGAACACGATGACAAACTTGTCTAAGTATTCTCTGAATACTCTGTTCATGAGGTCCATGAATGTAGTTGGAGCATTTGTCACGCCGAAGGCATGACTACGAACTCATAATGTCCGTATCTAGTCCTGAAGGTTGTTTTAGGTATATCACCTTCCTTGACTTTAACTTTGGTGATATCACGATCGAGGTCGATTTTAGAGAACAACGTGGCTCCTTTATGGTCAAGCAGGTCATCTATCACGGGAAGAGGGTACTGTTTTTAATTGTGACTGGTTCAAAGCACGGTAGTCTATGCATAAGCGCATGCTTCCATCCTTCTTCTTCACGAACAACAGGTGCTCCCCATGGTGAGTGACTAGGCGTATGAAACCCTTGTCAAGAAGCTCCTGTAATTGCTGAAGTTCCTTGATTCTGCTGGAGCCATGCGATGCAGTGCCTTGGAAATTGGATTTGTGGGAATGAGCTCTATCTCAAATTCAATCTCCACATGCAGTGCTAAGCACGGTAGCTCTTGGGGAAGGCTGGTGAGTAAGCGACTCGAACCTCGATATTTGTTGGTTCTTGTCTGGTGGTGTTGACTACATTTGCTAAAAATCCCATGCATCAGAATCCAATAATTTGTTGTGCTTTCAATCTTGAGAGAAACTTCACAGCTTTCCTCTTTGGCTTCCCGTGTACTCAAGTACTCCTTGAGGTTGGAATATGACTTTCTTTACGGCACTCTATAGAAGCGCCGTATCGATCAGAAAATCCATTCCAAAGATGACATCGTAGTCGGTCATTTCTAGCACTATCGGATCACCAAAAGCTCACATGCTGCTATAACGGTGATGCTGCTCGAGCGGTGCGTGAGCGCCATAATGTCTCCGAGGGTAGCGTTGTCGGCCCGACTATTGAGTACTTCGGAGGTGTTGCTAGTTTCTCGGCAAATGCCACGGATACATAAGAGTGGGTTGCCCCAGTGTCGAATAAAACAGTTGCATTATCTTGAAAAATATTGATCGACCTGTGACAACTGTCGAGGCATTTGCTACGTCCTCTACGTCGGTGAGAAAATCCGGCATTCGTGGTAGTGTGGGGCTTCTAATGCCTGATCATGGACCATCTAAGGCGACATACATCTGGTGTGGGGTGGTTGAGCTCCATCTTGTGTCGGTTGAGGTGAGGAAGGTTCTTGTTCGAACCTTTGCTAGCCATGTGCCCTTCACATCCATTCAAAACAACCTCGCGTACCCTTGCGGCAAACTCTGGATGATGTTTCCCACAAGTAGCACACTTGGGATGTCTGGAATGTTTTCAGTGGTCCTCCTTTTGGGTCCTTTGCTTGCGTTTCCCCTTCGTTGGAGCTATGCCTTGTTGTTTCTGTGAGTACACGAGCGACTTGTCCCTTGGGTTCTGTGGAAACACCCTGGGTGATCTTTGTCTTGATAGTGCTCGGTGATCGAGCACTACTCACCGACTCCTCGTGGTTTGTGGCCTATGAACACCACCGGCCACATTCATTGCGATCTCCGGTCCGAGCATCTTCACATCAAGCGTACTCGTTCCTTCTCTGGTGACTAGTTACGGACACAGACGGGCCAACTGTTGAATTTCTTCGGCCTCTCAGGCGATAGGTTGCCACGGACGAAACTCGTAAACTCGTCATGAGTGTCGGTTCGTGACTTGCATGTGAAAGAATTCCTCGAAGAATTCTTTCGAAGTTAGCCCATGTCATCGGTTTCTTGGCCGCCGGTTTAATCCGCTCCACCACGTGCGTCTCTGTTAAGCGAAGGCACACTTCACCTTTTCGTGCTCGGCCAATCTAGAAGCTCCATCGTGCTTTCCAGTGTTTTAAACCATGCTGAGCATCGTTGGTGCTGAGAAGTTCTCGGGCTTAATTCTCTGCCTTGGATAAGGTAGCTTCTCTCTTAGCCCACCATCTTTGGGACTCTTGATCCGGTATGGTGGTACTACCTCTGTGATTCTTGGAGTCGTGAGGTTCGATCTTGGAGTGTGGGGAGTAGTCTGTTGGTTAGCCTTTAAGGAGGCTATCTCCTGCTGTCTTGTTGTGGTGAGCCACTAATCTTTGTAAGGTGCAGGGGAGGCACGCCTCATCTTTGGGCTCACGGCTGCTTTCTTAGGCCGGGCGATCCTCGTACCATTTTCTAAATAGCAGAGAACATATATATATAACTAGGCTATCATGTTATAGTTAACTACTGGTAACATGTTAAATACTATCACTGTAAACATGAATTAATTAACTACCAACATGCGAGCAAACATGAAAGCACATATAACTGATATGAAAGCTGAAACAAAACTGAGTGAGAGATGTTCTTACTTGGAAGCTGCAGGTATGACGATGTGTGTAGTGGAATGACTATGTAACGACCCAACTCCTGGGTACTAGGCTGTGAGCCGGATCGCTACATTAACTACTGAAACTACTGTGCCGTACTGTGCGGAAAACTAGGTAAAATAAAATTTTCACTAACTGACTCTATTAATCTGATAACTGATGCACCCATGCGGTTATAAGGAAGGATTCAAGACCCTTTCCGATTGGTGTACATGTGCTAAGGAGAATGCTTGACCTCCCATCTGAGCTAGGAACTCAAACTAACTTCCCCGCTAGCTGCTGATCGATCCACGGATCGATGAATCTTACTGCGATTCTATGCCCTGCTGGATCGATCTACGGAACGATCCAGCAGAGGCTGGATCGATCGGCAGACCGATCCAGGTGTGTCTGGATCGGTCTGCAGACCGATCCAGGCACCTGGAGGCGCTGAGATGCCTACTGTTCGATGCTGGATCGGTCGGCTGACCGATCCATGCACCTGGAAATTTCCTCCGAGGCTACTGTATCGAGCTGGATCGGTCGGCTGACCGATCCAGGAGGATACAGTAGCATACTGTATCTCGCTGGATCGGTCGGCTGACCGATCCAGTGGAACAGCTCAGACCCTGATCGGTCTGGGCACCGATCAGTGTCTGATTTCACTCGAGAGTTCTGATTTCAGCACTTTGGCGTGCCAAAACATCACACAATAGTTCTAAAATAATGAAGATACATTCTAGCATATAAGTACTAATGTTCTAAACATGATAAGCTAACAAAACATAGTTACTAAGCTAGAACAATTGGTAACAAGACTAAGTATCAAACTAGACATGATAAGTGCTAAACTGAAATAAAAACGTATAGATCCCAAGGATCTTTATTCCAGACCCCTTGCACACACACATCATCGTAGCATCGCCCTCCAGCCTCCGCTAATCCACTTTTCTCTTACCGGTATCTGCAGTATAAGAAAAGTAGTATCTGTAAGCCAATAAGCTTAGTAAGAAACCATCTACCTCACAAAAACATGCAACGATGCGATTATGTTTTTAAAACATGCAGTTTGAAACTAAACTGAGCATGCAAGCATGGCATGGCATAGTATCACACAAAGCATGGCATAACATATAAACTGAACATGGTATACTTATAAACTGAGCATGAAACTGAACTAGTCATGCATATATCTAAATCTGTACACGAACTCAAATCATGTAAACTGAACCTGAACTGAACTGAACGCTAAATTTGTGTTCTCATCACTGGTTTCAAATTTGAAAACTATACATATAATAGATGAAAATACTAAACATGCTGTTGGGCCCTGGCAACTGTACTTACTGTGCGCGCATCCCTACGAGACCCGGGATTGCAAGTTCCGAATCCAGCAGGGTTACTAGGTTATCTGAACCTAGGGACGACTGTGGGAGTCCAGCCCATGGATATCTGATCCAAGTACAGTGCCAACTGAATAAAAGTAAAATACTGAATACTGTTTTATTTTACTTTGCTGTTCTAGGTTATCTGAACCTAGAGCTAGGTTATCTGAACCTAGAGGCTACTGTGGGAGCCTACCCAATGGATATCTGATCCATATAGCTGTGATAACTGATAACCAACTGAATAAAATGTTTTTAATATATTTTACATGCTGTTAGGACGCCTATTGGTGCATCCTTCTGAACTGGGCATTCTACCGAATGCTTGGTGTGCACTAAAAGCACACCCTAAAACTGAAAACTGTAAAATTTCTGAACTAACGCCCAAAACTAACAAGCGAGAGCAATTATACTGCAGGTGAGGGGTTTCTTACCTCAATCGCAAGGTTTTCTTACGATTCTATTCGCTAGGTTTCTCGAAAAACTGATCCTCTCGACGAACCGCTTACGTCCTCGCGTTCCTCTCGCGGAGAAGAATCTTTTTCGTGTTGGAGTCGTCGCCGGAAGATGATCCCTTGACCCTTGGCTTGGTGTGTGCCGTGCGTGAGGAAGAGGGGAAGAGGAGAGGTGCGGCGGTTTTAGGTTTCGGGTGAGGAAAAGCTACGGTGAGAAAATAATCTAAACTTCTCACTTAAATCCTTATTTATATTTACTAATTAATTCATCCAAAATCAATTATAAATATAATTGATTCCCTCTTCTTTCAGCACGGCCCTGCTAGGTTCAACTGGTTACTGACATTATCCCTTACACCATAGGTCTCGGGTTCGATTCCCGCCTAAGCTATTTTACGGTTCCAATTATTTTTGCTACTTCCGCTACTCGGAAAATTCCGGAAAAATATCTAAAAATTCCAGAAAAAAATCATAGAATAATTCTAAAATAAATTCGGGAATTTTTCGGGCTTTACACATAGAGTTCAGCAGGAAGCAGAGTTGGTCCGTACTATCAGACCGAGGATGTTAGAGGCACAGGATTCGCCAGAAGTGTTATGCTGGTCGGAGACGCAGACCCGTAGCGTTCTCTATTGGCGACCATGTATTTCTGCGAGTTTCACCCACGAAAAGGGTGAAGAGATTTGACCTCAGATGCAAGTTAGCTGTGCGTTATGTTGGACCTTTCCAAATCTTGGAGAGGATTGGAGTGGTAGCTTACTATCTGGCACTACCACCGTCCCTGTCAGGTGTTCACGATGTATTCCACGTATCAATGCTGCGGAGATACGTACCTGATCCGACGCATGTGCTGGCAGATATCTCAGTTCCAGTTCAGCCTGACATTACATATGAGGAGGTTCCGGTACGGATTCTCGACCGGAAAGAGCGTTAGTTGCGGAACAAGACTATCCGGCTGGTTAAAGTCGGATGGCAGCATCATTCGGGCGAGGAGGCTACTTGGGATCTTGAGGATACTATCCGAGCTCGATATCCCCATCTTTTTACGTGAGGTATGTGATTCAGTTTACCGTTCAGCATTTATACTTTGTATATCTGTTGTTAGTAATTGCTGATGGTAGATAACGAAATTTGGGGACCAAATTTTTTATAAGTGGGGGAGAATGTAAAATATCGAAAATAGGCGAATATTAATAAGGAAATTTTCTGGAATTTTTGGAAATTTTTTGGGAATTTTTCGGAGCTCGTATGGACGAGTTAACGGGAACAAGAACGGGGTCTGGAAAAGCCTGTTTAGACTACCCGATTTAAGGGAGGAAAAGATTATATTTATATATCCTTTTCCTTTTTATTTTTTTTATTTCTTTTCCTTTGCTTTTGTCGCCGAACCCGAGTCTCCCCCCCCCCCCCCCCACGCCGATTTCCCTCTCAGCCCGACTCCTCCGAGCCCTAACCGCCGGCCACTCGGTGGTTTCCTCCTGCTTCCCCTCTTCTCTACTTATCCCACGCCGAGTTTTCCTTCTTCCCCGAGTGCACCAAGCTCTGCCCCGACGCCGACCTTCTCCACCCGACGCCTCCGCCAGCCACCGAGAGTCCTCCGACCGCCGCCGACTCTTGACCCGAGCACCACGACAGACTTTGTCTTCTTTTCTCGGAGTCGTCCTCTGCGCGGAAGAGGCAAGCCCTAGTTGAGCCTTTGCCGATCTCCTCTGTGCCGACCTCCTCCACTGAGCCATGCCCTAGATTCACCGCCGGCCACCTCTGCCCTAGCCTCTTCACCGCTGCACACTGCCGCCCCAGTTGCTGATGCCCTCACTGATCTCTCTGTCAGTTTGATCGAGCCGACACCGTGGTTCCATTTTTCTGTGTCGTGTCTTAGCAGTGATTGAAGGTGAGGGTTTAGAGTTGGTTTTTCCTTTTTTGTGCTTTGTTTTGTGTTCTACCGTGAGTAGTACTATGTTGGGTGGTCGCTGATTGTAGGGTCCTGGTCTCCAACAGCGGCTACTTCTTTTGGCGGCACTATCCCTAATTGTGGATTAATAACAGTGGCTGTGAGAGTAGGTAAGGTTTATTGGGTATCTGGATTAAGCATTTGCTTAGTTGTAGATCGAAGTGTACTTGATTTTTGTTAGATGATTATTCATGTGTCGGTTGATTAGGTTTATGTGTTTTTGGAATTAGGGTTTTTGCCCTAATTTAGGGTTAAAGAATTTATTTATCTATTTATTGGAATTTTAGCTAAATAAAATATATCTCTGTTGGTATCACAGGACCTTGACGCGAGACGAGTATCTCGACGTCGTGTTCGGATCAGATTTGACATTTCCTATTGGAGGCGGGTACTTTTGACTTATTGTCTTTGATATGCTTAGTAATGAAAATAATATGTTGCATTAATTGTGTTTCCTATTTGTTTCGGTTAATCACTGCCTAATACATGTTACCTGTTTGATTGATTGTTTGTTTGCATCTCGTATTGATCTTGTACCCGATCTATCATGCTCGTGGGTAGTGATATAACCATGTTTCACATGTTCATGACCTAGGTTTGATACCTTTTTGATCAGTATGTCTTTATTTGATCTATTCACTATGGTGCCCATTGTTATATGCCCAGAGGTTGGTTTAGTATATTACCATGCTTAGTGACGTGCACCATTTGCATGATCGCATGTTGTGCGATAGATTGCTCCATTATTGTCGAGCACTTTGCCAGTTTTCATCACTGTTCGGTGCTCCGTTGTGACGCTCATGGGTAGCGTGACACAGCGTGGCAGCACGTCAGTTTGACTCTTCCGGTGCTCCGTTGATCCACTCATGGGTAGTGTGACGCAGCGTGTAGCACGTTAGAGATTCCTCCCCGTCATAGTGTACCGGGAGATGAGAGCATTGCGCTCCCCCATTTATGATTTGGGGTAGGAGTACGTATGTACTCCGACAGCATCCCGTCCACTCGATCACTCATCAGGAGTAGTGTTGCTGAGTGCACGGTTGTCACAGCCCTACCCACTTGGTCCCACTTTTGTTGTGAGTTGGCTGACTGGCGTCAGGGGTGACCATGACATTGGCATCATATGCATGATGCATTTATTGTTTGTGATTTTGTTTGCTGCACTTATATGCTGCATATTGTTTGGATACCTATGTTTGACATGCATACAGGTTTTCTATACCTTTCGGACTGTTTATCCTTATACCGGGTCCTGGTTAGTACAGATTCTCTCCTGTCTACTTCGGTTTGCATTTATCTTTATTTTTATCAGGAGACTGTACGCATGATTAGTGCTAGGTGTTATTTCTTTACTTTGCATATCAATTGTACCTGCTGAGTGTTGGACTCACCCCGCCTCCATTGTTGTTATTTTCAGGTTGATGCTGTCAGGAGGGAGTTCCAGTCGCTAGTCCCCACTGCACGTAGTGCTAGATCCCCTGCAGACCTCGAGGATTGATTGACTTTTGAGTTTTCTTCTCGTTTGTCTATGTTTAGACTTGATTTGTTTGATACTTGGACGTTGTATTTATTTTTGTGATGTCGATGGATTTTATTTGGTCTTATTCTACTACATGCCTGCCGGGTCGGCATAAGAGGTGAGTTTCGTCGGATTTGAGTTTTACGAGTGTAGTTGAGTAGGGTGGTTTTTGAGTCAGAGTATTACTGCTTTGTTTGATTATATATAACTGCGTGGATGTTTGTGTGGTTGTGTTATATTTATTGTTATTATTCCAGCCGCATGTGGCTGAGGTATAGAGATATGTAGAAAGTTTCAGATTGTCCGCCGTACAGGGAAGATGCTGCCGAAATTTCTTCGGACGGGGACTCCTCTGGGGCGTGACAGTAGTAGTAGTAGTGTAGAAGGTGGGTCGCTACAGGGAGAGAGTCTCTCTTACACATGGGTGTGCCAGGGGGTATAAGTCCAGGGCACAGATTACACTGTACCAAGTTTATTCATATGCGAGTATGACCTACACACATCGGATATTAGATCGGTCGAGATAAAATTTACCTAAGTGAATGAACTAACATTTTTCCATCTGAATATCTTTTTTGCTACCTACTCAAGAGTATAATAGAAGCATTAATATGAAATTAATGATGATTTTGTAACGTCTCGACATTAATGACAACATTAACCTCATTAATGGTGATTTTGTAATGTCTTAATATTAATTGCAATATTAAACTCATTAATAATGATTTCATAATGTCTCGACATTCATGACGACATTAAATCTATTAATGGTGATATTAAACCTAGTATTAAATGACCATAATTTGGTCATTCATTATAGGCAAGGTGAGAGCTCCTATATAAGAGGTTGAATCTTGAGCAAATGGTAGAGTAGCGGAAGATATGCGAAAGAGAAAGCGAGAGCAATATCAAAAGAATTCCTCCACCTTCATTCCCTGATTCTTTCCTTACAGTTGTGCATCCGCTCAGCTGAACTACTCGTGATAGCACTCAGATGCATTCTCAGTTCACCATGAACAATCAGTGTTTAGTTGTGTGCATGGTTTTGCCATTGTATCGTGAGAAACAGATAACCCAAGAGAACCTTGAAGCACAGCCGTAGGTGGAGTGAATCTGTTTTAAGAAAACTGCATTGAGCACAGGCCTTGGCATCTTCCTCGACAAATTTCTTTCTCGATTAAGTTGCATGCGCACTGCATTGACTTTGCGACTTGAACCACTAGAAGCTTACTAGAACTATCTCCACTAACAGTCTGAGATCATCCGCTTAGGTTATCGCAACAGATAAGTTAGAATTGACTTTATATAATTTCAATTCAATAATTTTCACCAAAATCTCTGGTAAATTGTCCAATACTTAAGTTGTATGAATTTTAAAAATTAACCTAGAGTATGGTGATTGAGCTTTATATTGAAACCAAATTCTTTATTGCCATTCAATAAAATTAGATTTAATTTATTCCATTTTTTAAAATTGTTTGGTCTCAAATATGTTATCTCTTTTTTATTTTACTAGATTCTTCCATTTCCAAACCAAAATATATAAATTATATCTTCTCAACCATATATAAATACTACATAAATTTAAGTCTCTCTAAACAATTCTTGATTTTTAGATCGACAATAAAATAAAATGATTATAGACTATGATAATCAAGCACTTAATTATTTTATTTACTACAATGTTACATGCGTGTTACAATATACGCCTTATACTTAAGGCATTCCAGTACTTCAATAACATACTATAAATCATCCAAACTCGATTTTCACTTTATTCAAATGTAGATTAAACCACCTTAAATTGTGATTGATCTGGCCTCTGATTATCGTCACTAGCTAGGATTTGTAGGGTGTGACACTCTTAAATAAGAACAGATTCAACCAACAACATATTGACATTATCTTTCATTGTAGTATTGGAAACGGTGTATGCGTCAATGTACTTGTAAAATTCTTCTACTACTCTTGAAAAGTTTACTATGTTTTCAATTAAAAGTCGAGGTACTTGTGTTTGATCGAGGCATTCTTTGTTGTGATCCTTCCATGCGTCCTCCACCATCTCCATAAGATTCTTATAAGCCTCTTTTTCATCTGTGGCAAACTCTTTCATATAACATTCTACAGTTGAAGCTGTATGTTCTCTTTGTTGCTCCAACTGCAAAATTCCAAAAGAAATTTCAAGAAATAGAAAATACATTTTTGAATATCTACCAAATAAATTAATTGTCTAAAATAATCACCTCATGTGAAGTTACATCATCCATGAGTCTACAAATCATACAGCTGGCTTTGATGATTTTGGGGAAGCTGGCAACCCACTCAAATACCTCCTTTGATGCCACCTGATCCATGCCTACATAAGAGGCACATATAAGCAAACGATATCCAGTGGTGTCTAGTGAGTTACTTAGATGTTCCTCTAGTGTGGGTACATATTTTTCAATGCCCCATTTGGCTTCTATGAAGAAAGACCTTGATATAGCTTTTATCTACATAAAAGGAAACGATAAACTTAATTAGTTTATATTTGACAAGTTAAAAACAGACGTTAATCATTTTTACAATGTACTTAAATATACCTCATCTTGAAGAAATGATATGCGGTATTTCTCATCATTTTCTAGTTCATTTTCAAATTCCTTGAAAGTCCTTAGTAACTTGAGATAGAAATCCTTTAAGTATTCTGGTACTTCATCAATGGCTTGAGGTTCCCACCTGAAATGAGCAAACTTAACATGCATAATTGACTAACTATATTGTCACGATATCTTAAAGATTTATAAAGAATATCAAAATTAGTTTGAAATAAATTAGAAATAATAACTATATAGTTATTTGATGTCATATTGTTACATGTTTGTTGTTGATATCTAATCTTTAGATAATGATCAAAATATTAGTTGACTTACAGGTATTTTAAAGTTGTTTTGACAAGATCAGAAGATGTGTTCATATCTCCTTCAATTGAGAAATAAAGTAGGTGCTAATGTGTTTTTTTAATTAGAAGTAGTCTTCATTGTTTTTTATTTTAAAGGAATATCAAGAATGCATTTTGCTATTTGTTATAATAACTTACAATATTTAGCTCATAATTCTTTTCCTTTTCTTATGTTTTTAATTATTCTTTTATAATTAGATCAGTAATTTATCATTTTATAACTTTCAGTTTTTTTGTTTATTTGAGTTAAATTTATTTTAATTATGATGTTTTATCAGCTATGTAGACTACTCAACTAATTGCAATATTAAGAAAAACAAAAATTAGCAAAATAATGGATGCAATAGGTACCTTTGAATTGCCTCAGTTAATAATTGGCTCTCTTGCAGTGTGCTATAATTATCATATATGTCATCCAAAACTGACAACAATGCAATAACCTTGGTACAAATTAATCTTGCACGAGAATAGTGAGGCTCAAAGTTAGGGGTGTCAAAAATGAACCCGACCCGACGACCCAACCCGAATCGACCCGAAAAAAATCAGGTTCGGGTTGGACATTTTCGGGTTCGGGTCGGGTTCGGGTTGGAGGGTATTCGGGTTGAAGATTTTCGGGTTGGGTCGGGTCGGGTTCGGGTTGACCCGGGTTGACCCGGGTTGACCCAAATATAGGGTTTAGTGGGGTTTTTTTAGGGTTAAATCAAATTTTATTTTGAAAATTAAGATGTTTTATGTATATTAATATCAAGTTAGTATGATAATGATGAAATATTGAGATAAAAGTGAAGAATTATAGGGAAAATAACTCCAAAAAGTCATTTTGAATCGAATTTTCGGGTTACACGGGTTGGGTTCGGGTTGGGCGGGTTCGGGTTCGGGTTTAGGAGTTTCGGGTTGAATTCGGGTTCGGGTCGGGTTCGGGTTGGGTTATAAAAAAAAAAAAAAAAATTTAACCCGAACGAATTGACTCAAAGTGCACATTATGTATCCAATAATAACATTCCACAATTCGATCGCGAGCAAAGTTTAGTGATTTAGCAAGTGCTAGATCATTCCACCATCTTCAAATAGGTAAAAAAAAAGATGAGACAATATAATTAGCTTAAACTACAATAAAACATTTATTTAGACAAATAAATCATGTGAATTATTATAATATGTGAGTTTGAAATCATTTATTCAACTTCTTTGGTACTCACACTTAATTCATGTGAAAATATTCAAGTACTCTAATATTTCTTCATAAAAGAAACTTCACTATACTTACATTGAAATTTTCTTTAGTTCCTCTTGGTGAAGAGATTGTAGCAGATTAAAATCCAACTTTGCAAACTCTAATATTGCTTCATTTCGCCTTTCCTCCTCTTGATAAATAGGGATATATTTTCTTGCCAAGAGCCGTTTATTTCCCCGGCATAGTGGTGTTTCAAGGAAATGAGACACCAATATCACTAAAGGTTGTTTAAGTTCATCCAACAATGATGCAAGTCTATTCTTTGTAAATAATATGGCTTCATCAAGTATATACTCCCCGTGTATCCTAAGGTAAGCTGCATTGTATAAGCTTAATAATCCCTTCACATCTTCATTCAAGGTTGACATGAAGTTTCCTTCCTCATCCTTGAACTTGTTAAAAACATCTACAATAGTACGGGAAAATACTAATAATTATCTCACAACAAATCAAATAGTATAGTAATATAGAACAAACTATTTGATTAGTTTTTTTTTTTATGATATATAGCATGTAAATATTGTAGCTTATATTTAAAAGGTTTTAATGATGACCTTTCTAGATATATATTTTTATTTGACAGAATATATAGTGTAATAGTTTTTGCTTATTTATATTGTTAACTACCTGCAGGCACATAAAAATCATGTTGCCTAAGTAATCGAAAATGGAGAGAAGTTTCATAAAGTTCATAGTTTTTAGCATCATGCTTAGAAATTAAACTTAATGCCGCATCTATTTCTTTCTCAAAGTGATAATCCAATCCGAGCAACTGAATTGCATCGATCAAATTCATAATTTGCAATATGTCACTGGTTTCTCGAAAGAAGTTCTTTATTTGCTCCTTTAACTCTTCTGCTCTAATCCACACCTACATCATCAAACATGAAATTCAACAACTATATATATTACCTTTAAATAATTAAAACAAATAATTCAATGCTTTTCAATTTCCTTTAAGATGATTATATATTTTATGAATAGGTGTTTATTAATGAAAAAATTGAGTGATAAATAATGAATAAATGTGGAGAGAAGTTAATAAAATACCTCTGTGAGAGCAGGAGAAGTAGTGTGGTGGATGAAATAATCGCCCCAAATACTCGGATGATATTTTGCTGTTTTACGAATTACTATATCTTCATTGCTCTTAACCGGGGTGGTTGATTGCTTCTCCATCTTAATTAGAAACTTAGGAAGTAGTGATCAAGAGGTTTGTGGCTGATGCATATATAGCTTTCTCTTGCTATTTATAAGCTTACCTAATGCACGTGGAAAATATTTTAAAGCATGTGCAAGAGCTATTTAATTAATTAATTACCTTATAAGTTAAATTCTTAGACACTTTACCCATATAAAAAATATTATATTTCATAGACGGATTGGACACAGAAAAATGACATAATAAAATTGCCGGATTGAATTAATGATACATTTATACTGAAAACGATTGTCTGTACGACACATGGTAAAGGGTAAACATCGTTAATAAATTTGACACAAATTGTCAAATGGGCATCTTTTTTTCATTTACGTCAAATGGACGCCCTATTAAAACAAAACTATCCAAAATACCCTTCTAAATACTACCTTTCTAAATCGGGTTTTAGATTTTATGATGTGAATCACAGCCGACAAACTTAATGTTATCACCCAAGAGCGCTAGAGGGGAGAATAACTCCGATCACTTCGATGAAGTTGCATAATAGAAATCTTAAAGTAAGACAAGTAAAACAGGAACACACTAATAAATTTGGTTTTACTTGGTTCATCGTCTCCCAAATCCTAATCCTAATGATTACCATCACTATCCTTTTCCTTTTTGGATATCTTTAGTGGCGAAGAAGCCTCTTAGAACATATTCCTGTAACATATAATCAAATACAAAGATATAAATGAAATCGAAAAAAATTAAAACAAACACACGTTTACACAAGTAAACTTTGATTTGGATGCTTCTTATTTCTTTGAAGTGCCTCTTGTTGGTTTGAAAATGCAACAATACTTCATTCTCAAACCCCCAAGAACCAACTACTTTAAATCATCTCGAAACCCTCTTTTAAAAGTTGTTGCACCGACTGATTTCTACCTAGCAATCGGCTATAATCTCCCACCAATCGACTTTAAGGAACTAGGGCGCTAAGCACGCTTAAGCGCAGCGGAAAACTTCTAGTTCCTCTAGAAGATCTATACCAAGGGAAAGACATGTTACAATCTATACTAAGCTGATATCGTGATAGTATACCTTTGATGTGTGCACAAGAACTCCAGACAGCTTGGATCTCAATACGATCACACGTTCGTGCCTCTATGGTATCTACACGAACAAGTGTTCGTTTGTCTCACAAACTCGCAAAGTGGAGAAGGCAACCATCTAAGGTTGTGCTAGCAACCTTGATAGGAAGTCTCGGACTAGAGGAGAAGAGAAGAGGAAGGAGAATGAAGAAGTACACCAAAATGAGAGGAAAAAATGCTTAAGTATTTTCATCCAATGAAAATACTTAATGAGCATTAATTCAATTAATGAGCATTAATGAATATTTACACTCCTTTAAGGACCACATTTAAACGTCTTCATTTTGAATTCAATTTCAAAAATTGAATGATTCATGCAACAACAAGCACACTGAGTGATAGTCGTTAAGAAGATTGTTACATCTTATATAACCGCTCTCTAAGAGATCAGTGCTAATAAAGTTGTTACACTTAGCTGCTCTTCCAAATTAATCAGAGATACACTTATAATGACACATAGCCTCTCTCATGATGGTATATATTCGTTATTCAGGAAATATCTAATCTCCTTGTGGCACGTAGCTATTATCTTGGAGATATCCATGTCTTGTATTTACATTGATTAAATAATCTTCATTTATATCAATATGACATCTCTAATCTCTCATAATGACTATTCTGTCAAGAGCATATATCATATTCAATACTCATAATCATTTCGATATATAACAAAAATTAGTCAACTAGTGAATAACATGGTAGAATTTCCTTGATTTACTTCGCATATTCACTGAAGTCATAGATATATAATTACCGAAGTAGACGCACATGAAGTAAAAGAGTATTATTTTACTTCGTCTTATCACTGAAGTCGTATATATGAAATAGTGAAGTTTTTGATCGGTTCAAGGAGGCAATACTGGTTCAAAGTTGGATTGATGACGAAGTTAAAAAACATCATTTACTTCGTTGGTTTTGTAATATGTCGAAGTAATAGATGATATATAATTTTACAGTTTACATTAATTACCGAAGTAAATATATTTTATAACTTTGTCATAATTTGTATTTGTCGAAGTATTTGATATTATATAACTTCGCAGTTTACATTTATTGACAAAGTAATTGATTTAAAAGACTTCATTGTTTTGTATTATACTAAAGTAATTGATAAGAAATGACTTCGTAATTATCAATGAGTCCACAAGTTTATATCCACCAATCCACAAGTATATATATGCTAATCTATAAGTATAAAGCCAAAATTATATATTAACGAATTCACAATTTACATTCACCAATCCATAAGTATAACAAAAAAAAATCCACAAAATCAAAAGTGTATCCATAAGTATATCAAAAAATCTACAATGAAAAATCAAATACTTATCCCAACGTGCACAACCTATTTAGGCACATAGGTACGAGTAGACAAATTTGCTTCATTCACTTTTGACTTCATCACATCAAAATTCATTATAATATTAATTTTTCATTGTTCCTGCAAATTGAAATGGAAAAAAAAATACAAAATGCATTTAGATTGGAGAGAAATAACAAAGAAATATCTAAAACTGAACCTACATCATATACCTAAATTACATATTGCACCTTTACATACTAAAACCTGACATCCTTATCAATCACCTTTAAACCTTTTATAGAAAGTGACATAAAAAATTACCATATACTACACCTGCATTTATACTCCATGAGGGAGTTAGGCTTAATGATCTAAAAATAACAACTAATGTAATAAAATCTAATGATAGATCCAAGAATTGAAGATAGGTTGAATTCTAGTTGAATGCTTATTATGTAATAAAGGATGTTAGCATTCAACAAGAACAATAAACAAAGTAACAAAATAAAAACTAAAATGTTACTCTTTGTATGCCAAAGAAGAGTACTAACCTCCATCTTTATCAAAGAATATCAACAACATATCGTCATCATCCTCATCTTCAAGCCCATCATCAACACTACCCATATTCAAATTCTGTAAAAATATTGAAACAAAATTGAGAATCCACAAAGGATATTGATTAAAATTCCCTTCATGTTTTAATATAATGTCACTATGCCTACCAACAAAACAAATATTAGTTGGCAATTTTTCATATCAAAATTGTCATTTACTTCCTATGAAATGAAAATATTATAGTCATGACTCAATCCTCACTAATTAGCAAAAATAAGACACAAATTTCATCCAAACTTAGGACTATAAGCATAAATAGAGCTGAATAAAGAATTGTTTGCATAACAGATTGAGAAGGATGTGGAAAATATTTAATACATCTTGATTGAGAAAGAAAAATATAATGTAAAAGGAACTCCAGAGAGCACACCATCCCCTCTCTTTCCAACCATATACATGTTTTCATGACTAGTTCAAAGTATACAAGTGTCATAGTTTGAGGCTTACGCTGAACAATACATGTAGCTACTCCTAATACCCCATGAACACATGTAGCTACTCCTAAAAACATCATGAAAAGGTAATGAAACATGTAGATTTATCTATTAATATTTTAAATTTCAAATTCTCTTTAAATATCACCATTCCTATTTCCTCCTAGAATTAAGGTGACAAATTATTTGGTATTCACTTACAAGATGAAAAAGCTAGGTTGCTACATCTCTAAAAGCCATCAGAGCTTTCATGTTCTCATTTGAACACATGGTTACCAATGTTTTATCTCTAATAATAGGAGAAAGCTAGGAGAAACTAGCTAATTTCACCTCTAAGAGCCATTGTTGAGTGTACTTGCATGAGTTGAATCCATATTTAAAGAAAATGTCATCTACGTGTCTTTACAAGTTATTCCACTGATTATATCTATTTCACTTATGTTTATTTCACAAGAAGTTTTATGTGAACTTAAACATGAATACACAAATTTCGAAGGTGGTAATATGAGTGACTGACTGCGTAGAATCATGCTAACAATGTTTCTATTTCTTCTCTGATAGGAGAAAGCTAGGTCGTTGTGGGTCATCATCGAAACTTATATGAGTGACCAAACAAACACCAATGACAATCCATTTGAATGCCTTTACCCATTATTGAACTTGTAGCAACCTATACAACTCACATAATTCACATAACTAAATATCAATATGCATATTTCAAAGAAGATATCTTGAACTTGTCTAGAAATTTATTAGATATAAGTAAACTTACTGCATACAAAGAAAAATATTGCTTGAAAGAAAAAAAAGCATGAGTTGAATCCATATACTAATAAAATAAAAAACACATACCTGTTGTCGACCTTAATGACATGCTCAATCAAAGGGCCAATGGAAGCGCTCTCAAAAACCAATGATGCAATCAGAAGTGCAAACCTCTTCTTTTGTTGCAAGAAAGAATAGATGAACAAAAGGAAAAAAGGAATCTTTATCTTCTCTGCAACAGATGGTCACGAAGAAGAACTCACCTCTTCATATGGGGGCATGGAAAGCAGCCACATGATGCTAACAAAGCAACCAATCATTGTCAAATCATATGGGAGAAAAGACATTGATCCGTACAAGCATCATATGGTTTTGAACACTTAAAGGGATCTAACTGAATTTTTTTAAGCAATTCCGAGTCCACCTGTAATATCCCGGTTCTGAGATTTTGATTAAGTATGACTTAAAATGTTAGATGGTATTATCCGTATCACCAAGGTGCACCTTCCTTTTCAGAAGCCCAAACTTAAGAACTCCAAAGTTAAGCGTGCTTGACTTGGAGAAATCTGATGATGGGTGACCTCCTGGGATGTTTTCCAGGGTACATAAGTTAGGACAAATTAAAGCACGCTGAAAGGACCTCCGGTGGTCTGTGAAGCTAGTCGTCAACTCGATGGGCAATTCTGGTGGCATTCCTTGCTCGATCTGGGTGGAGCCCACCCGGGCCGGGGCGTTACAGATGGTATCAGAGCGACCTTGCGACCGTTAGTGCGCCTGTGGCAGGAGCACCCAGGGCACCACCTAGCGATGGAGATTTTGGGATTTGTCTATGGTGTGATTCATGGTTACACAACGAGGACGTTGTGTCTTTAAGTGGGGGTGATTGTAATGCCCCGTTCTGAGATTCTAGTTAAGTATGGCTTAGAAGGCTAGATGATACTATCCATATCACTAAGGTTCACCTTCCTTTTCGGAAGCTCAAACTTAAGAACTCCAAAATTAAGCGTGAGGATGGGTGACCTCCTGGGAAGTTTTTCAGGGTGCGTGTGAGTGAGGACAAAGCACACTAAAAGGACTTCCGGTGGTCTGTGGAGCTAGTCGTTAACTCGATGGACAATTCTGGTGGCATTCCTAGCTCGTCCGGGTCGGGGCGTTACACCACCATCCGCCATGGGATTGAGATCGACATTAGAAGAATGCATCCTGCAACCCTCGCTTGTTGGTAATTACGTGACCGCTCCCGCACCACCCCCCTCTATTTCCCCCTCGGCACCATCCCCTCCGGTCGCATCTTCTTCTGGTCCTATGCCTTCTACCTCTTCCACTTCATCCACCTCCTCCGCACCTTCATCAACATCCTCCGTCGATGCTACTGCTCCCTCGCCATCATGTTCTTCCACTCCGTCTCCTTTAAGAATTAGGGAAAAAGAGGCGTCCAGGGAATCAGGGAAAAAGAGAAGGGACTGGTATTTTTCGTCGATAAATCACTGGCAAAAAGAATGAAGGCGCGCCGCTAGTGTTAGAGAAAAAAATGGGGTGGGTCACTGGTAGTTTGGGCATTAAAATGAAATTATCTTGTTCATCTTTTTTACTTCGGCATCTATAAATTATTAAAAAAATATTTTTTTTACTTTATCAAATACATTATATCGAAGTAATATGCTACCAAAAAAAGGAGTGAAGCCCAAATTTTTTAAAATATGAAGTAAAACATACTTTTTTTACTTTGTTAGTGTTGTTACTGAAGTTATTTATTATATACTACAAAACTACTAATTATTGAAGTAGCTTGTGCCAAAGTAAAAATTGATTTTTCTACTAGTGCTAAGACCCCATTATTAGAGACATAATCAGAAAAAGGGTCTGTTGCTGAAGGGAATGGAACCACTAACTGTCAACAAGCTGCAGTAGTAAGACAACAAGCTACACAATCATTTTCGGATCCCAAAAAAGAAACTCTAGAAAAAAATTGGTGGAATGAATAATTGTTCAGATCTTTGGTGATAAGGATAATGGAAACTGAAAGGACACTAACTTCAAAAGGGTTTCTATTGAGTTTTATTTTAGCAACCACATAATTATTTCTGTTATATGAAGATAGTAAGGTGACTATTATGGTTATGAGGTATTCAATTGTGGTTCTCTTATAAAATGTCGCTTAGTTTACGTTAATTATTTTTTTTGGTTTACAATATAAGCACTACACAAGATTAAATCTTATTTACATGTCTTTTTAATTTAGATTGTCATTAGTTTATTTACATTCTCTATTTTTTATTTTTATTGCTATTATTTTTGTTTAATTTTATTAAAAATGATAATTATAATTTTGTGGTTGCTCCACCATAAGCAATACAAAAGGCCAAGATATCTAGCTATCTAGATAGGAATTGCATGAAATCACTGTACCACAAATCACTATGGGAAGTTCGAAATGTCAGAGTCCTTGTCTACACAAAATCACTCTACCACTGATCACTGTAGGCAGATAGGAAGTAGCTATCTAGCTATAGGCTATAGGAGATCACTCTACCATAGATCACTGTGGGCAGCCTAGGATATAACACTCACCGTCGACTAGCTCTAACCTTAACCTACAATAGAAGGGAGCCCTGGTTGATAGGATACATGTAAATCCAGATGTATAATAATCACTGTCGACTGGATCTGACCTCAGCCTATAATGGGATGGGAGCCCTGGTCGACATGATACATGCAAGTCTAGATGTATAACAATCACCGTCAACTGGCTCCGACCACAAGCGAGCAATGGTCGTCAAACTAGCTCATACCACAAGGGAGAATTGGTCATCAAACTAGCTCATACCACAAGGGAGCAATGGTCATCAACATACATATAGTGCAATGATGAACATGATGTAAATAATCAATATGATATCTCCAATGGTACACACCCGACATATATGCACACACAATCATAGGTATAAGCAAAATGATACCTCCAACAGTACACACGAGACATGTATGAACACTCAACATATGTATAATCAACTAGATACCTTCAATAGTACATACCAGACACGTAGACACACCACAACACAGGTTTAATCGACAAGATACCTCCAATACTATACATCAACCACATGTACTGTAAAATACCGGAAATAAGCAAATATGATTAAGGGAATTTTTCGGAATTTTTGGAAATTTTTCGGGAATTTTTCGGAGCTCGTACGGATAAGTTCACGGGGATAAAAACGGGGCCCGGAAAAGCCTGTTTAGACTATCCTATTTAAATGAGGAAAAGTTTTATTTTTCTTTTCCTTTTCTTTTTCTTTTTCCTTATTTTTATTCCTCCGTTTCTTTTCCTCTTCCGCGAGCCCGAGCCCTTCTCCCCGACGCCGCCGATTTTCCTCCTCTCTGCCCTAACCGCCGGCCGGCGGATTCCTCCTCTCCGAGAGCACAAAAACGCCGGCCACTTCTTCTCCCTTTCCTCCTCTCCTCTGCCGGAGCCCTAGCACCGCCGCTTGACCGCCTGCTCTCTGCCCACCGGCGCTGACGCCGAGCACCGTTCGTTTCCCCCTCTTCCACAGCCCTAGCACCGGCCACCAGTGCCCTAGCCGTGCGTACCCGACGCTGCCGCCGGCCGAGTTCTTCTCTTCTCCTCTCCTCTGCCGCCACCACAGAGCCGACGCCGACCATAGAGCCGACGCCGACCACAGAGGCCGAAGCTTTCCTCAGCCCTAGCAGTTGAGCCTTTGCCGATCTCCTTTGTGTCGGCCTCCTCCACTGTGTTGTGCCCTAGTGCTCTTTGCCATTGATCAAGTCCACGGTGAGGTTTTGCTTGGTTGGAAATTTAGTAGGTGCAAGGATTTTTATTTTTTGATCCGGTTTGCTTGTGGTGTGCTTTGGTCCAGCGATTCACCTGGTTGCCAGTAGCAACGGTCTTGGCAGAGGATCATCAGAAGAGGGGCTGTGAGGAAGAGGTAAGGTGTAGTAATTATGTTCATGAGTACTTGGATTTAGGTTTTTGGATTTCTATCTAATGGTTTGTTTAGAGGTAAGGTGTATAAATTTGTTCTGGTATCAGGTTCGTATTTGGGAGAGTTTAAGTTGATTTAGGTTTAGACCTAAATCAAATTTTATAGTGGAACGAATTAGGGTTCTGGTAAATAAGGAATTTTCTTTAGCTATGTGATATATATGTAGCTAAATTAAATGTGGTTATTACAGGACTGGTCGCGAGACGAGCATCTCGATATCGGATTGGACCTTTCTATTTTCGGAGGCGGGTACTTTTGACTTATGTCATTTGATATGCTTAGTAATTAAATTAACATGCTGCATTAATTGTGTTTCTTATCTGTTTTCGGTTAATCACTACCCAAATCTTACATGCTTGATTGATTGATTGGTTTTGCATCTCAGGTATATTTTACCTGTTTATATATGCTTATAGGGGTAGTGATATGCCATGCTTGACCATGTTCAGGACCTAGGTTTTTATACCTTCTGTGTACCTTGATTTGATATGATTCTTTGACCTAGGGTGCACATTTCTATATATAAGGATTAGGTCAGGATGTTTATATGGTTATTGCCATGCATCATTTGCATGATTGCATGCTGTGCGATAGTCCGCTCCATTATTGCTGAGCACATCGCCAGTTACATGGATCTGCACACACCACCACTCATGGGTTAGTGGTCGATTCAGGCTGAGTGTGTTGCAGCAGGGACTCTGTTAGGCACCGTTGGTCCGCTCATGGGTAGTGTGACACAACGTGTTATCCGGCAGGGATTCCTCCCCGTCTTTGAGTACCGGGAGATGAGAGCATTGCGCTCCCCCATTTATGATTTGGGGTAGGAGGATAGGTGTACTCCGACAGCATCCCGTCCACTCGGTCACTCATCAGGAGTAGTGACGACAGAGTGCACGGTTGTCACAGCCCTACCCACTCGGCCTCACTATTGTGTGAGATGATCGACTGGCGTCAGGGGTGACCAGGACGCATCATTGGCATCATATGCATGATGCATTTATTGCTTGTGTTTGTGGTTGCTGCATATTGTTTGGATACCTATGTTTGACATGCATACAGGATTCCTTTATCCCTGACTGTTTGACCTTATACTCGGGACTGGTTAGTACAACATTCTCCTGTTTACTCAGATGCATATTTATATCTTTCTTATCTGGAGACCGTACGCATAATTAGTGTTAGGTGTTATTTCTTTACTTTGCATATCAACTGTACCTGCTGAGTGTTGGACTCACCCCGCCTCCATTGTTGTTATTTTCAGGTTGATGCTGTCAAGAGGGAGTTCCAGTCGCTAGTCCCCACTGCACGTAGTGCTACTCCGCTGCTGGTTTTTGAGTTGTTTCATTTTAGCTTTTCGCTATCAGACTTTATTTTAGTTTTGTTTTGGACTTACATATGGATATTGTATGGAATCTTTCCGTTGGATGAACTTTTCGTATGATTTGGATTTACTCCACTACATGCTCGCGAATGCAGAAGAGGTAAGAAAAAATCGGATTTGGCTTTACGAGTGTAGTTGAGTAGGGTTGATTTGAGTCGAGTATTATTATGCGTGGTTGTGTCGACGGGTGAATATATATATATAAACCTGCGTGGTGATTGATTTTCATTATGTTATTATTCCACTTTGTGTCGAGTATTTAGTGCTTGTAGAAAATTTTGATTGTCCGCCATACAGATTTTCTCGGACAGGGACTCTTCTGGGGCGTGACAATTTAGTGGTATCGAGCACGCTTTACGATCTTTTGTTTCGTATTTTGGATTTTGATTTAGCTGATACCAATTTATTATTTGGTATCGAGCGGTTATACTGCTTTTGGTGTTCGGAGATTTATCGGATACTGTTGTGGGTATTCAGGATATTTGGGTTAGCCAGGTTTGCGAGTCAAACTGGGCATTATCGATTTTCGATATGGTTATGTTTGATTCGTTTTGGATTTATTTGGATTTCCGACGATATATCGTTGAATTTTGAGGTCAAATGGGGAGACTGACGGCGATGGAACATCTCCAAATAGGAATGTTGTTATTTTATGTTTGTTATATTGGTATTGATATCGTAATTTAATTTATGATATGAGACGATCTACTGATTGCTGCGAGACGCGTGGTCGGCGACCACGTGAGGATTCACGGATCTCCGGATATGCCGAGATGCCCATTGTTAGTGAGCCCGTCACCGATCGGGGGCACTCAGATGCGGTGGAGCAGGGCTCTCAAATCCCGATAGCTCCTGTAGAGATACCTACTTTGGCCACACCGACGGTATCCACGCCTACCCTGTTTACAGTACCATCAGGGGTACCATTGGTGTACCCGACATCTGCTCCAGCGCAGCCTACGACGTATTCAGTGCCACCACCACTTGGATCTACAGTGTATCCTATACCAGTGGCACCTGTACCCCCAGTGCCTACAGTAGCAGCAGCTGCACCATATCCGGTACCATTACCTACCGTACCTCCAGTTGCCACCACTTTTGTTCCCCAGGCAGTACCACCGACGGCTTATGCTCCGGTATATACAGCAGCACCGGGAGTTCCTCCTCCGGTTTATTCCGCGGTACCACCTGTAGTATCAGCTCCAGTGTTTCCGCCAGTTCCTGCAGCCGTCCCGACACAGATCACTGATATTGTCGCTGCACGAGCTAGGATTCCAGCACTGGCTGAGTCGATGAAGACTCGTTTCACTCTTTTCCGCGGAGATCTCGATCCGAGTATGGCTCTGTCATGGATAGAGACTATGGAGCAGACTTTCTTCTATATGGCTTGCTCCGAGTGGGAGAAAGCAGAGCTGGCTGCTTATCATTTACGGGATGAAGCTAATGCCTGGTGGGTTACTCAGCGTTCTATTATTGGTGAGCGCAACGTCACATGGACCAGGTTCAGAGAGGCTTTTGAGAGCCGTTTCTTTCCACTGTCCTATCAGATGGCTCGCCGACAGGATTTTATGAGTCTGAGGCAGAATAATCACTCAGTGACCGAGTATAATACTGAATTCCTCCGGTTGGCTCAGTTTTGTCCAGAGTTAGTTGCGGAGGACAGAACTCGCATGATGCAGTTTATACAGGGATTGGATGGTTATCTGCATGTACAGCTTGCCGGATTAGGGATTACATCTTACTCTGATGCATTGAATCGAGCTTTGATGATAGAGTTAGCTCGGCAGACAGCATATCCGGATAGGAAAAGAAAGCATACGGGTCAGACATCAGGGCAGGTCCAGCAGACACAGGCGACAGGACAGCATCAGAGTAGTCACAGACGGTCATGTCAGAGTTCTTCTGGGGTTTCTCGTAGGCCTCAGAAGTTAGGACAGTCTTCCTCAGGACGTTTCCGGTCTCCTCGGCAGGATCGGAAACAGTCCACCAGCGATATACAGTGTTTCCGATGTGGTTCCAGAGACCACATCACTTCAGCCTGCACTCTGGAACAGTCAGTTTGTTTTTATTGCAAACTGCCTGGGCACCAGAGCCGAGATTGTCAGCTGAAGGCTCAGCACACGGCTTCCGGAGGGTCAGAGCAGAGGGGACAGTCTAGTCAGTCAGTGTCACGACGAGGAGGGCGGAGATTCACACCCTCACAGCGTCAGCAGGGAGCAGCTCCCTCTGCAGCAGCATTTGGCATGCTTGGACAGGAGTACTCCAGTGCTTCTGTAGCACCCCAAAGTTTTGCTCCAGGATCTTATTATCCGACTCAGGGGCAGTACCAGACTCAGTTCCAGCCAGCTGCATAGTATCAGTCGCCATCCTCTCAGTCTTCTCTGGCTTATTATCCAGTACAGCCTCAGTGGCAGGCTTCTGCCCAGCCGCAGCAGCCGCTGGCAGCGTTACCTCCTCCTCCTCCTCCAGAGACTGGACGAGTTCATGCGATTACCAGGGAGGATGCGCAGCGAGCCGACGGATCCATTTTCCGCGATATGATTTCCATTTATGCATTCTCCGCTGATATTTTGATTGATACTGGTAGTTCGCACTCTTTTATATCCCGTACCTTTATGCGGGAGATTGGTAGATTACCTACTGTTAGGTTGCGGCGATTGGATCCTCACCGGTGGATACTTAGAAGTCACCAGAGATTCGAAGCTAATCTGATTCAACTAAACGATGCCATCCTTGTAATGGATTGGTTGACCAAGAACCACGCATTAGTGGATTGCCACAGGAAGAGCATCAAACTTCGGACTTCAAGCCAAGAAGAAATCATCTACCATGGCAAGGCCAAGGAAAAGAGATTACTCCTATCCGCATCTCAGACTTGGAAAGCCATGAGGAGCGGTGATGAAATCTATCTAGCTATGATAAGTAAGGTGGAAGAGAAGACCAAGGCCAGGTTAGAAGAAATTCTAGTCGTTCAAGACTTCCCAGATGTATTTCCCGAGGAACTACCTGGCACAGTTCCAGACCGTGAAGTAGACTTTGAAATTAATTTGGCACCGGGTGCGACGCCGATATCAAAGGCACCAAAAGAGTTGAACGAGTGAAGGTTCAACTCCAGGAGCTTTTAGACAGGGGATTCATTCGCCCTAGTGTTTCACCATGGGGTTCTCCAGTTCTATTTGTCAAGAAGAAAGACGGCACCATGAGGTTATGTATTGACTACAAACAGCTGAATGCCGTCGTAAATAAATATCCATTACCACGGATTGAGGATTTGTTTGATCACTAGAGGTACTTCAGTGTATTCTAAGATTGATCTGCGATCCGGATATCATCACCGAGAGTCGAGATTCCGATATCCGAAGATGCCTTTCCGCATCGTGATACTGGTCATTATGAGTTTTGGTAATGCCATTTGGCTTACCAATGCTCCAAATGGTGTTTATGGACTTGATGAACCGCATTTTTCGAGTATCTAGATCAGTTTGTTATCGTTTTATTGATGACATATTGGTCTATTCTCGTTCCGAGGAGGAGCATGCGATCTTCGCATGCCTTGAGATTCTTGACGACATCACCAGACGCCAAGTTCGCAAGTGTGCATTCTGGTTGTCCTCGCTGGTTTTCTGGGACACGTGGTTTCTAGCAGGGTTTCATTTGATCCTCGAAGATCGAGGTCGTCACCGGTTGGGAGCACAGTGAGATCCGCAGTTTTCTGGGATTACGGATATTACCGACGCTTTGTCGAGGGCTTCGCGTATTGTTATGCCACCGACACGCCTTACCGTGAAAGGCGTGAAGTTCATATGGTCCGAGGATTGCGAGACCGCCACTGTGAGTCAAGCGAGATTAGTGTCGGCCCGCTTGGTTCTACCTTCCGAGAGGATGGGTTTGTACTTTACACCGACGCTTCTCTACAGTGGTTTGGGCTGATGCGGCACAGCAAAGTAGTCTCTTATGCTTCTCGACTGAAGGAGCATGAGAAGAACTACCCGGTTCATGACTTGGAGTTAGCGCCATCATCTTTGCTTTCAAGCTGGCCTCATCATTTATACGGTATCACATTTGAGATTCTCACCGATCATAAGAGTCTCAAATACATTTTCACCAGAAGGAGCTTAATCTCCGGCGAGGAGATGGATGGAGTTCACGAAGGACTACGATTGTACCATTAGCTACCACCGAAAGCTAATGTGGTGCAGTGAGCAGGCAGGAAGTCCAAAGGACTTTTTGTCACGGACTTCATCCCGACTTGATTGAGTTTCTGGAGTTAGATCTTGAGGAGCAGGACCGGCAGGCGGTGTATTCGGTTACCATGGTTGCTCACCATCGATCGAACGAGGATCCGAGAGGGCAGGCGGTGATCAGCATTGCGGTTTATTAGCAACGATAGCTTGGGCCAAGGTTTACAGGCGAGGAGGGTATCATATACTCCGAGGCGCATTACCTCGCCTCATCCGGCCTTACAGAGGCTATTACAGGCACACCGTTCTCGATTTGCGATCCATCCGGTGGAACCCGTATGTATCGAGACTTGAGACGCTCCTATTGGTGGAACGGTATGAAGAAGGACATCGCGATTTCGTAGCTAGATGTCTTGCAGCAGTGGTGGTGAACACGAGACCCAAGGATTACTTCATGATTCCTATTCACGAGTGGAAGTGGATCACATTACCATGGACTTTGTGGTAGGGTTGCGAGGACACGACGAGGCCGACGCGATTGGGTGTCGCTGATCGATTAACCAAATGCCTCTTAGCGATTCGGAGGACCGATTCCCCGGATCGATTGGCAGATTGTTGAGAGATTATCGACTACATGGTGTTCCATTGAGTATCATTTCGGATAGAGATCCACGGTTCACGTCCGCTTCCGCGAGTCTCTGACCAGCCTTGGGCACAGCTCCGTTTGATGCGACTTTCCATCCCGAGCGGATGGAGCGGTCGAGCGGACCATCTGAGACTTTAGAGGACTGCTTAGGTCATGTGTTATGATTTGGGCGGTTGGGAGGACCATCATCGTTGGTAGAGTTTCCTACAACAACTTCCATTCGGCTATCCGGATGGCACCGCTTGAGGCGCTATGGTAGACCTTGTAGGACACCCGTCCTTTGGGATGAGGTTGGAGACCCAGTTGTTGGGACCTCATAGAGTTCAGCAGGATGCAGTTGGTCCGTACTATCAGACGGAGGATGTCGAGGCGCAGACCGCCAGAAGAGTTACGCTGATCGGAGACGCAGACCACTAGAGTTCTCTCGTTGGTGACCATGTATTTCTGAGTTTCACCTACGAAAGGGGTGAAGAGATTGCTCAGGTAAGCTAACTCCGCGGTACATCGGTCCCTTCGAGATCTTGGAGAGGATCGGGGCGTAGCTTACCGACCGGCACTACCAGGCGTGCACGATGTATTTCATGTATCCATGCCGAGGAGATATGTACCGATCCGGCGCGTCTTTGGCGAATATCAGTTCGATTCGGCACGACGTACCTATGGAGGTTCGTGCAGTTCTCGACGGAAGGGCGTCGGTTGCGGAACAAGACCATCCGGTGGTTAAAGTCGGATGGCATCATTCGACGAGGAGGCTACTTGGGAGCTTG